>NW_022196115.1:600000-810942 GCF_008641045.1 Pistacia vera | reverse complement strand
ATAGTGGAGTCTCTGAATAATTATATGTATATTTTCTCCTCTAAGTTGGAGGCAATTTATAGATACACTTACATTGTGAAAGTAGGAAACAATCCTATTCTAAGGAAACTAAATATTCTTATATTTAATATACAAGATCTGTTACCTAACTAGATGTGTTTCTATATTTACAACATATAGACAGCTCATGCCAACACTGCCCCTCAAGTTGGAGCATAGATATCAATCATGCCCAACTTGTCGATTATATTATGGAATACCTTCCCTGAAACTGCTTTTGTGAATATGTCAGCTAACTGGTTTTGTGACGTGACAAATGGAAACTGCATAATCTTTTGATCTAACTTCTCCTTGATGAAGTGACGATCAACTTCAACATGTTTAATGCACTCATGTTGTACAGGATTGTAACGCCCACATTGAGGTACGTAGCTTATTTATGCTTGTTTGCCTTTAGTTATATTTGTATGCCCTTAGTTTTGCTTGTATTAAGGTGAAAGGTTAAAAGTTTGGAAAGTGCAGACTTCGCCACAGCCAATGATGGTTGTCACCGCGGCAATGTAGGCTCTGGGATTCTTCATCAAGGCGAAGGCCTGGCTGAAATTCTTGAGAAATTTCTAGAGAAATTTCCTTAAGGGCAAAGTGGCCATTCTACCTCTTATTAGTTGTAAATGTGGGGAGTGAAAAGTAAGAAAATTTTATGGAGAATGCAATGGAGATGGGGGTGTTTTTGTAATGAAATAAAGGGCAAAGATGGAATTTCTTATAAAGTGTAAGGGTAAAATGGGAAAGAATGCATATTAATATGAGATATTAAGGGTTCAAGTACACAAACCCTACCATTCTCTACACCCCACATGCCACTTTCATTCTCAATCCTCTCAATCTCTTCATCAAATTTCCAAGGAAAATTAGAGGGCTTTTGGTTGGATTTTGGTAGAGATAAACATCCAAAGGTAAGAATTCTTGCAATAGATATGAGATTAAATTTTAAAAGTGTTGAATTCTTATAGTGTTTATGCTTAGGGTTTTAGAAAAAGAACAAGTCTAACAAAGAAAGAGAGATTCTAGTGGAATTACTCAAGTATAAGGTAAGTAAATTCTAGTGGAATTACTCAAGTTCTGATTTGAGAAATCAATTGTGTAGAGATTTTACATGTATGTATGTGCTTATGATTTTGAGAATTGTTGATGAGAATGATGTTTATTGATGAGTAGAATTGAGCCACGAGGAGTGGATTTGGTTATATGATGATTAGTTGAAGTTTGGTTGAATTTAGAAAGAGTATGAGTAGAATTTTTGGGAATGTATTTTTTGGACAGGTTTAGTAACTGCTTAAGGGAGTTTTATTCCAAATATNCAGAGCAATGAAGATGACTGTTATGGAATCATCTAACTTATTCCAAACAGTTCGAAATTACCGCTTTTCTCAAAAAGAAGACTGGCCAAAAAACTGGCATCAGCTTCAGAGAATATCTGGCATAATATTGAGGAGTCAGAGATTCCTTGCAAAAGAGACATTTAATGCTCTTTAAAATTTTAAAAAAAAAAATTATTAAAATATTCACTCAATAGTAATTCATGTGATGCTATAGTGAGATAAGGTTTTCTATAAATTAGAAGGCTTCGTGTAATGTGAACGAAGCTTTTGCCAAGCCAATTCTAAACTTTCTCTTTCACTTTCTTTTGATGTAAACTTCCCAAAAGCTCTCCAAAAAGAAAGCTTTCATTGTAAATTAAATTTCTTTCAATAATCATTAAATGTTTGTTTAATCTTTCAAGTTCTTTGATTATTCTCTTTTAATCTTTCAAGTTCTAGTTCTTTTAATAATCATTCATCATGTTTGATTTTAATGTTTATTTAAGTTTTATATAATGTTTATTTAAGTTTTTATTTGTGTTCTTTGTTTCTTTAAATTTTTGTTCATCACTTAATTTGGTTCCAGTGCGGCACTGTCGCCGTTACCTAGTTAAGTGTTAATCCTCACTTCTTACTGATGTTCTGTGCCTCTGCCGCCGTTGTTTATTAAGTTGTAAGATATTTAAATTAATGTTTATTTAAGTTTATTTTAAGTTTATGTTGTTTAAGTTTATTTTTTTGTTTAATCTCTGCATATCTCCTCTTTGTGTGCAACGATCCTGTGTCCCTTCTGGTAATATAATATAATATATTATATAATATATATATATAATATATATATAATATATATATATATATATATATATATATATATATATATATAAAACAATTAAAAACTTACAATTTTGTGTTGTAACTTGATTATCTCATTGTAAATCTTCTTCCTCCATAAACCTATTTTTTGTTAAAGAATGATTTACATGGCATAAAAAATTAGGGTTAGTGGGTGCTCAAAAGTATTTGTAAGAAATAAGAAATTAAAGTTAATTTTAATAACTTAACATAGGGATAAATTTGTCAACAAAATTGTTAAAAGGTGGGACTCTTTCAGATCTTTGATTTATCGGTGCCACATCCCATCATTGAAAAATCCAACCTGGGGCCAGGTATTAAAAATGCCGGTCTATCTAGGCTTTAAGCCCGGGTTTGTTGAAAATAAGGGCCTTTAAATTTGTTTCTTTAAGTTTTGGGGCTGGATAGTATAATAGGGTCTATGAGATAGTTTACTTCACAGAAGGTAGTTTTCAAAGGACTATTTAAATTTACTGTATTTTTAGGGGTTATATGTAATTTTCTAGAACTTATCATAAAATGCCCGCGCCGTTTGGGTGCTGGATTTTTTTTTTTTTTTTTTTTCACATCATTATCTTACTCTAGAGGTTCCCCAAATTTGGGTCATGTTAAAAAGGGTTAAAGTAATTAATACAGAACTCAAAATTGACCCCAAACTCATCTGATTCTAAGCCTTTATCTCTGTCATTCAAAATTCTGATACATTTTTTGAATACGGTTTCTAGCCCTTGTAATTAAATCCATATTCTAAGGCATGCACATTCAAACACTAATTTTGTTTATTGTTTTTGTCATTTTCAATGTGTTAAACAATGGAGTCTCTGAATAATTCTATGTATATTTTCTCCTCTAAGTTGGAGGCAATTTACAGATACACTTACATTGTGAAAGTAGGAAACAATCATATTATAAGAAAACTCTTATATTTAATATACAAGATTTGTTACCTAACTAAATGTGTTCCTATATTTACAACAAATAGACAACTCATGCCAACACTCCCCCTCAAGTTGGAGCATAGATATCAATCATGCCTAACTTGTCGATTATATTATGGAATACCTTCCCTGAAACTGCTTTTGTGAGTATGTCAGCTAACTGGTTTTGTGACATGACGAATGGAAACTGCATAATCTTTTGATCTAACTTCTCCTTGATGAAATGACGATCAACTTCAACATGTTTAGTGCGGTCATGTTGTACATGATTCTGTGCAATCTCAATAGCGGCCTTATTATCACAATGAAGATTCATGGGTTTTGCATAGTCAATCCCCAAGTCTTTTAGAACACTCCCAATCCATAACAATTCACATACACCATGAGCCATACCTCACAATTCAGCTTCTGCACTTGATTGTGCCACAACCTTTTGCTTCTTGCTTCTCCAAATAACAAGGTTACCCTCCACGAAAGTAAAATACCCAGATGTGGACCTTCTGGTTGTTTGATCGCCTGCCCAATCAGCGTCTGTGTATCCTTCAATGTTAGAGACACCAGTTTTTGAGAATAATAAACCTTTGCCCGGATCACCCTTCAAGTATCTCAATATTCGGTATACTGCATTCATGTGCTCTTCACTTGGTGCATGCATGAATTGACTTACGATGCTCATAGCGTAGGCTATTTCAGGCCTCGTGTGTGACAAATAAATTAATCTCCCAACCAACCATTGATAGCAACCCATAGCTATTGGTACTTGGTTTGGAAAAACTCCAAGCCTGTGATTGATTTCTATGGGTGTTTCTACTGGTTTCCAAGCAAGCATACCAATTTCAGTCAATAGATCTAGCACATATTTCCGTTGTGAAAGAAAAATCCTTCGTTCTGATCTTGCTATTACAATTCCTAAGAAATATTTAAGTTGCCCCAGATCCTTCATTTGAAACTCAATAGCTAAATATCCTTGTAATGACTTCATTTCACATGGATCGTCTCATGTCAGGACCATATCATGAACATACACAATTAAAGCCAAAACCTTCCCTTCTTTGTGTTTTATAAACAAAGTATGATCTGAATTGCTCTGCTTATAACCAAATGCCTTCATTGCAGAAGAGAACCTCCCAAACCAAGGTCTAAGTGACTATTTGAGCCCATACAATGATTTCTTCAATGTACAAACTTCATTTCCACCCGATGAAGTACATTTAACTCCTGATGGCAGCTCCATGTAGACATCCTCCTTTAAATCGCCTTTGAGAAACGCATTCTTAACATCAAATTTTGCAAAGGCCACTCTCGATTTGCTGTTATAGATATGAGAATGTGAATTGTGTTGAGCTTAGCTACTGGTGTAAAAGTCTCTTGGTAATCCACACCATATTTTTGTGTACACCCCTTTGCAACTAACCTTGCTTTATATCTGTCAATGCTTCCATCTGCTCTAAGTTTCACAAAGAACACCCATCTACATCCGATCGTCTTTTTTCTGATAGGCCACGACTTTGCATGGATGAGGAAGACGTTGCATGCACATAGAAGCATGCAGCATGCAGCAAGGAATGAAGCGTAGGACTGGGTCAGAAGCTGTTGTGATCAGTTAGAGAGTTTCAAGCCACACGTTTACTTCTATGGCACAATTTCCTTTTCCGTAGTGTTGCGGCACGTTTACATTTCAAGCCGCACGTTTATCTTTCTGTTGCATGTTATTTTTGTTATGCTCTGTTTTTAAGTGTATTTGCATGCTCTGTTTTACGTGTGTTTGAGTCCAATTGTTAGCTTCTAGTTTTCCTTTTGTTTTAGTTTGCTTGTACGTGGGTTGTTAAGTAGTTTTGCTATTTAAGCAGCCACGAGTTGGTAATGAATTATCAAGCAAAAAAATTATCTGAGTTGTTGTGATACTTTCTCACCCAAAGAGGAAACTAATTTGTGGTACGTTCTCACTCGAAGAGAACACAAGTTATCTTAACATTTATACATGCTGCGTTTGGGACCTATCATATTCCTTTGGGTAATGACATAAGTTCCCACGTAGAATTCTTTTGCAAAGCCCTCATTTCTTCATTCATTGCCTTTGTCCATTTTGAATCTGCCAACGCATCCTACACATTACTAGGAATAGATACATTGGATAGTTGATTAATAGTAAGTGCATACAATTCAGACAGCCTATGAGTGGAGACATAATTACTAATTGGGTATTTAACATGGGCTTTAGGATCATGTTCATATGGTTTCTTTGGGACACCCTTATTCGATCTTTGTGGATATCTTGGAGCCAAATTTTCTAAAGACTTATCAGATATGGGACTGGAAGTTACCTGAGGAGAAGCATTATGGGTTGATTCTTCAGTTAATGGTGTTAACATGGGCAACTCTGTAGCCATTGGTGATTCTGAATGATTTTTGGAAAGAGCCAACATGACCTTTTCAATCACATAAATAATACTATCAAAGTTTTGTTGATCACTCCTTCCAACTCTTTCATTCACTTTTTCGAGCTCTAAAAACTCATCTCCTCTGCTTCCTTCTTGTAACATCTTCTCTTCACTAGAGTTCTCCCCCTGAAGAGAAGGTATAGAGACTCCCCCTAAATAATAAGGTTTTGATTCACGAAAAGAGGCGTCCAAGGTTACATGTAATTTTCAGTTTTGAGGATCATAACATCTATATCCTTTCTGAAAATCTGAATAGCCAACAAAGACACAGCGTTTGGCACATGGATCAAGTTTATTTCGCAAAGTCTTAGGAATGTGAACATATACTGTGCAACCAAAGACTCTTGGTTCAAGATTCGGGAGATGAGGAACTGAAAGTAGAGACTGCATCTTTTGTTGAGGAGTTTGAAACTCTATCACTCAGGAAGGTGTTCGATTGATTAGGCAGACAGCAGATTTCATAGCTTCTCCCCAATAGAACCGAGAGATGTTCATGCCAAACAAGGAGGCACGAACCACCTACATTATCTACCTATTCTTCCTCTCCACCAAGTCGTTATGTTGCGAAGTATAGGTGCAAGAAGTCTGATGTTGAATCCCACGTTGGCTTAGAAACTTTCCGAGGGATGTATCTATGAATTCCATCGCATTATCAGATTGCCAAACCCAAATCTGCTTCTGATATTGAGTGCTCACCATATTATGAAATTCTTGAAATATTGTACAAACATCACTTTTTTTGGGAAGCAGAGACACCCAAGTCATTCTAGTATATTCATCAATAAATATAATAAGATAACGAGTGTTAGAAATCAAAGGAATTTTTGCAGGACCCCAAACATCCGAGTGTCTAACCGCAAAAGGTTATGAACTTTTATTCAAACTTGGTAAATAAGGAATACGATGACTTTTGGCCAGTTCACAAATATTACAATGAAAGTCTGAATCATTCATATTTGAAAACAGGTGTGGTTGTAATTTTTTAAGATATCCAAAAGAAAGATGTCCCAATCTCTGGTGCCATAACCAAATGGTTGCTCGAGCTTTTTCTTCACTACTAGTTTGGTATGCCTGACTAAATTTTTGTCCCCCATTCTCTGTTAAATCCAAGTAATAGAGTTTGCCCCGTTTAACACCATAACCAAGAATCTTTCGAGTTAGAATGTCCTGAAAGACACAAAAAGAGGGCCAAAAAGTTACAATGCTGCAAGAGTAGAGGTGATTTGACTAACAGATAACAAGTTATATTCAAGGGATGGAACAACAAGGACTATATTCAATGTGAGAGTAATCGATAATAGTACAGATCATTCTCTAGTAATAGGAGAGGTACTGCCATTATCTGTAGATATAACAGATTTGGAAGATAGACGAATGGATTGTAATTGACTAGAGTCCCTTATCATGTGATCGGATGCACTGTATCAATAATCCAAGTATTATTCTTAGAAATGGCAGAGAAGACATTTGCCTTACCAACAATACTTGAGTGAGCAACATTTGCTATAGGCTGCGATCTGTCTTCTTTATTTGATTGAGTTTCCTGCATAGATGTCACCGTAGCTTTAGCTATAATCTTCTTCCTTGGTTTTTTTTAAGAAGTCCCACCACTTAGGATAGCCAATGATTTCATAACATCGTTGTTTCGAATGGCCTGTTTCACCATAATGATTACATACAAGTTGTTAGACCTTCCAGTTGATTGATTATTTCGATTCTTTAATGATCCTTCCCAAGTTTGGCTGACCAACATAGCCGAGTTCTCAGAGATTGGGCAAGATCCTCCCATTGTCTGTCGTTGTTGATAGTCTCTCCTCACATATGCATATGTGTTCTCCAAATCAAGTTTTGGGTCTTTTCGTAAGATTTCTCCATGAACTTGATCAAATTCAGAATCGAGTCCACTCAAAAAAATATGAACGCGAAGCCTAGACATTGCAGAATGTAATTGGGCCACTCCTTCAACCGTTCCTTCTTGAGAGTAGTCCTATGATCAATTTCCTAAAAATAGCAACAAGTTCGTTATAATAAGTTGACAATGATCTACCATCTTGTGTGGTAAAAAAAGATTTTTGATTCAATTCAAAGAGACAAGCTTCGTCCAATCCATCATAGAAGGTTTTTGACATAGCCTCCAATATTTCCTTGGCCGTGGAAAGACGGATAAATCATTGCATCAGTAGTGGACTCATTAAGTCAATAAGCCAGCTTTTTACTCTGTGATTTTCGATAATCCATGTTCCAAAATTGGGATCTTCATGTGTTGGCTTTTTTGTTTCTTTGGTGAGACATCCAGCTTTGTTGTGAGCACAATACGCATCTCCATAAGTTGAGACCATAACGGGTAATTGGTTTCATCCAGTATGATACTGGTAGGAAACGCATAATTGTCTTGGTGCATAATAATTGGTGGTGTTGGGTTGTGTGGGACAGTGGGGATAATGGATTGGTTGGTTTCAGCCATTTAGTTTCGGATGGGAAAGAAATGATTGTGATGGTGGTTTTCGAGTTTGGGCTAGGGAATATGAAATTCGATTCGTGTTGAGTAGATTTCCTAGGATCAGAATTGCTTTGATATCATGTTAAACAGTGAAGTCTCTGAATAATTCTTTGTATATTTTCTCCTCTAAGTTGGAGACAATTTATAGATACACTTACATTGTGAAAGTAGAAAACAATCATATTCTAAAGAAACTAAATATTCTTATATTTAATATACAAGATCTGTTACCTAACCAAATGTGTTCCTATATTTACAACACACAGACAGCTCATGCCAACACAATGTTTTAGTGCAAGTTATGTCTTTGCAAATTCATTAAAACTTTTGTAAGCCAACAAGTTGCTATCTAATTACTCAAAACTCACAAAACATATAATTAAACCCATCCAATCATGGGATTCTTCTTGAAATGGGTAAATAATATTACTGGTTTTCAACCCCAATTCAACACTTTGAATAATTCAACTAAAAATCCAATGAATGGCATGAGCTATCTTCATTTCTCATTTTAATATCTAATTTCTTATTATAGAGCAATCACTCGATCTCTCGTACGTCTTGACACGTATACTCGCTTGGATATGCTTTTTTTTTTTCAACTTTGGTTGGTCAACCACCACCACCTTGAGCTCATTAATATAATCATCTTCACATTCTAATTGCTATTGAAATCACATGGAGAAAGACTAACACAAATTCGAAAAAATAAAAAATAAAAATAAAAATCTCAAAAGTAAAAAATATGAATAAAGTCAATGAACCTTTAATTTGAAACCAGATGATCATGTTACAGCTAGCTAGATGGGGGCCTTCTTGTTCTCAAAATCAAGAAGTTTAAGGGTATATTCGGGTTTTCACATTCTTAACAATGCAATCCTGTGGCGACATGTGGCTAGTTGGAAAAGAGAATGAGAAAAGGAGGTAAGTAATTAACAAGAAAAGATTAAGTACATATCTTAAGGGTTTGGTAATTTGCACATGCGACAGAAACCGCCCAACATTGATAAATTTTTTTTAACGTAAACTTAATAACAAAGATAAATATTTTACCTTTATTTTCCCTTGTTTGCTTGTCTATATCAAAAAGAAATTCAAGTCACTCAATTGAGAAGCAACATTAATTAGGAGAGTAACAAATGTTAATTAATTAATTAAACGTATTAAGTACTCACTTAAAAGATTATCATTTAAAGTACTTAGTGTATATTAATACTTGATTAATCACTTGTGAGTTGTCTAATTGCATGCATACACGTCTTACATGTAACGTGAATCCGTTTTTAAGACCTAATATATATACGAGACCGTCAAACCAATAATTATTAAGACGCTTTAATACTAAATGTGTGATATATATACAATGAATTAAAATATGTGATTAAGTATATATAATTTGTACGTGTATTATTAATTACTTAATTACCCACTTGTGAGTTGACTAAAAGAACCTGATGAAGAGTAAAGTTTAAAATTAATATTTAAATCTACCACCCAAAAGATTGAAGGAAAAAAAAAACCAATAAATTAAACCTTAATTAGCTCTCAAATTGTCAAAACAAAAGGATCATGCTTCCTAAACTACATCATTCTCCATTAAATCCGGACAACTTACTTCTCTATAAATAAGCTCAAAAACTTTGCATGGTCTCAAAATCTTCTTCTTCTTCTCACAAATTTTAGAAACAATTCCACTATTTATTAATTTCACCACTCAATTATTTCTCCAGAGAAATAATTAAATTAATGGATAATCTCAGCCATCACAGAAAGGCTTCCTTAGTTCTTGAAGGAGATGACTGCTTCTTCAATAGAGTTCTTTCCAAAGATTCGTCAGTGGGATGTTCGTCGCGAATTCTTTACTACCGGAGCCCCGAAGGCGTTCCTTTTAAATGGGAAATGCAGCCGGGTACGCCCAAAGATCCCCCGAAAGAAGACGTTCTCCCGCCGCTTAGCCCACCGCCCGCGGTGCTCAGCTTAGGATATCCGAAGCCATGCATTAAGGTCGACGAACCGCCTAGGGTTTCGATAAGTTCAAGGCTCATGTTTTGGAAACATAGCAAGAAAAGTCAAGGGAGTAATAATAATAATAAGAAGAAGAAGGTTCAAGCCGCGAATAATGAGATTTTTTCAGATAATTTTGTTAATTGTGATCAGTTTTATAGCTCGGATGGTGATGAAGATTTCATGGCTTCATCATCTTCACCTGGTGATTCAAGATCTTCTTCTTCTTCTTGTTCCTCGTTTTCTTTCTCGAACATTCGTTCTTCCAATTCGTCGCGATTGCAGAGTCCCGCCAGGGAATCAGTAGATCGTCCTCATCATCATCACCATCAGCTTTCTGGTTGTAGTCCTTTGAATCTCAGTTCGGTTCTTGTTCGCGTCACCAAAAGATGAACGATCAGATACTANACCTCAATGAGCCATCAAAAGATTTCAGAGATTAAAATTCAGTTCTCCAATTGAGGAAATGCAAAAACCACCTCATTTCGCCAACATCTGTCATATAATTTACTGCATCATAACTAACATACAAAGGTCAAGTTTTCTTTAGAAGTCAATGGTATTTTAAATTTTCAACATGCTTGATGCATAAAATTCAGAAAACAAACCTCAATGAACCATAGAAGTAATTCATATGGGGAATTCAGTGCAATTGAAGAAGCTCCCTGGCATAAGAGAAAGGCATTGACAGTTATTTAACGAACCTGTTCAACATCAATCGAAAAATGGATCATTACTTGATGTGTTTTTCTCAAAATTAGTTTTTGAAAACCATTACTGAATGTGCTTTTCTCACTATCTATATTTAAAATGCACCCTCTTAAATCTAAACATTTCACTGGATGAAAATAGAATATAAAGTGTGTATGTGTGTGTAGATTAAAGTTAAATTTCTTACAACACATCATCTCCAGAAATTTCAAAATAAGAGAGTGGTTTACAAGAATATGATTAAATCTTCCATTTAAACTCTTAATTCCTAGTCTTGAATCTCGATCAATTCATCATTCCATGAACATTTGATGCAAAAGCACAATGCGACATGAAAATTCAACTATTATTTGCAGGAATACAACTGTGATGATCCTAACACATAAAAACAACATGGGTATTATCAATAAAAACTTGTTCTTTACAAGAAGTAAGTAGGAGATAGAAAAATATATCAGATTTACTGACCAAGAAAATGTGAAATCCAAAAGATGTAGCACTGGTTTCATCAGGAAAACTTGTGTTCTGTTACAAATGTCCCATAGAGATTTCTGGCATTGAATGATAATTATTATTTGTCCTTAATTCATTGCTTTGCCCTTATATATTTCCTCAGCGAATCAGTTACAGAATTTGGAAATTGTCAGCATAGGTAGACAACCAGTTAATCAGTTCTGCACATTAAACAAAAACAGAAACCCGAGGCTGTGATGAGCTTTCTGTTTAAATATTATGAAATAAAGAAAGGATAGAGAATAGTGACAAAGCTAAACCAACCATCAACTGAGACTGAGTTCTTTCGACCACTCTCCTAATGCCATTCTTCACCTTTTCCATAATGTAAAATGCTGCACAGATCAGACAATAAATATTTTGATGAAATTTGAAACCACAAATAGAAAATTATNGTGAAGCAGAGACACCCAAGTCATTCTAGTACATTCATCAATAAACGTAATAAAATAACGAGTGTCAGAAATAGAAGGATTTTTTGCAGGACCCAAAAGATCCGAGTGTATAACTGCAAAAGGTTCGAAACTTTTATTCAAACTTGGTAAATAAGGAATATGATGGCTTTTGGCCAGTTCACAAATATTACAATAAAAGTCCGAATCATTCATATTTGAAAACAAGTGTGGTTGTAATTTTTTAAGATATCCAAAAGAGAGATGTCCCAATCTTCAGTGCCATAACCAAATGGTTGCTCGAGCCTTTTCTTCACTACTAGTTTGGTATGCCTGACTGAATTTATGTCCTCCATTCTCTGTTAAATCCAAGTAATAGAGTTTGCCCCATTTAACACTATAACCAAATATCTTCCGAGTCAGAATGTCCTAAAAGACACAAAAAGAGGGCCAAAAAGTTACAGAGCAAGCAAGAGTAGAGGTGATTTGACTAACAGATAACAGGTTATATTCAAGGGAGGGAACAACAAGGACTGTGTTCAATGTGAGAGTACTCCAGTAATAGGGGAGGTACTGCCATTAGCTATAGATATAACATATTTGGAAGATGGATGAATGGATTGTAACTAACTAGAGTCCCTAGTCATGTGATCGGATGCACCTGTATCAATAATCCAAGTATTATTCTTAGAAATGGCAGAGAAGACATTTGCCTTACCAACAATACCTGAGTGAGCAACATTTGCTATAGGTTGTGATTTGTCTTCTTTATTTGATTGAGTTTCCTGCGTAGATGTCACCATAGCTTTCCCTAGAATCTTCTTCCTTGGTTTCTTTGAGAAGTCCCACCACTCAGGATAGCCAATGATTTCATAACATCGCTATTTCGAAAGGCCTGTTTCACCACAATGATTACATACAAGGATGTTATACCTTCCAGTTGATTGATTATTTCAATTCTTTGATGATCCTTCTCGAGTTTGGCTAACCAACATAGTCGAGTTCTCAGAGATTGGGCGTGATCCGCCCATTGTCTGTCGTTGTTGATAGTCTCTCCTCACATATGCATATGTGTTCTCCAAATCAAGTTTTGGGTCTTTTCGTAAGATTTCTCCACAAACCTGATCAAATTTAGAATCAAGTCCACTCAAAAAAATATGAATGCAAAGCCTAGACATCGCGGAATGTAATTGGACCATTCCTTCAACCATTCCTTCTTGAAAGGTAGTCCTATGATCAATTTCCTGGAAAATAGCAACAAGTTCGTTACAATAAGTTGACAATGATCTACCATCTTATGTGGTAGAAAAAGATTTTTGATTCAATTTGAAGAGACGAGCTTCGTCCGATCCATCATTGAAGGTTTTTGACATAACCTCCCATATTTCCTTGCCCATGGAAAGACAGCTAAATCGCTACATCAATAATGGACTCATTGAGTCAATAAGCCAGCTTTTTACTTTGTGATTTTCGGTAATCCATGTTCCATAATTGGGATCATCAGGTGTTGGCTTTTTTGTTTCTCCGGTGAGATATCTAGCTTTGTTGCGAGCGCCAATACTCATCTCCATAAGTTGAGACCATAATGGGTAATTGTTTTCATCCAATATGATACTGGTAGGAAATGCAGAATTGTCTTGGTGGATAATAATTGGTGGTGTTGAGTTATGTGGGGTAGCAGGGATAATGGATTGGTTGGTTTCAGCCATTTACTTTCAAATGGGAAAGAAATGATTGTGATGGTGGTTTCCGGGTTTGGGCTACGGAATACGAAATTCAATTCGTGTTAAGCATATTTCCCAGGATCAGAATTGCTCTGACACCATCTTGAACAATGGAGTCCCTGAATAATTATATGTATATTTTCTCCTCTAAGTTGGAGGCAATTTATAGATACAATTACTTTGTGAAAGTAGGAAACAATCATATTCTAAAGAAACTAAATATTCTTATATTTAATATACAAGATCCGTTACCTAACCAAATGTGTTTCTATATTTACAACACACAGACAGCTCATGCCAACACTTCCCAATAACTCCAAGGCAAAAGGTGCAGATTTTAGGTTCCTTCAAGCAGCGGGACAGCGACCCTGTCCCCCCAAAATGTGGCGACACACCAACAGCATTTTGAAGGAATCTGACTCTCTACTAAGGAACTCTCTATCATCACCATAATCACAACAAAGATGCATTGTTTCCACTATGGAACTGGCTTCAAAAGCATCTGACCTTCAATGTGGAAAACTACAATAACATATGCATAGACCCTTTGCTACAAGCACAAAGGAAAAACTTGTACACTACCTCAAGGAGTTTGTTCCTACCCCTCCAAGGTATGAACAATAGAGATAAATACGAGAAAATAATAGCAAAACAAATCACAGACATAAAGAGAAAATAAAACGGTGCATTTCTCTTGGTTCACCTAATATAGGTTGTGTCCAGATGGTTAATATTATCAATATTATCTCACCTCTCTCGTTTACAATGAATGAATTGTCATGATACTATCACCACTCATAAAAAGAGAAAAATATGTTTATATCCTATATTTAAAAGACTAAACCTAGTTTTATCAGGATTCTATTCCTAAGCCTAAATCCAAAAGAAATTAATGACTTAAGAAATCTTACAGCGCTCTTCATAAAAGACCGAAGCACTACCCCCCCGACCCCTACTTGCTCACCGAGGCCCCTGAATGCGTTTGCGCAACCCATTAATGCTGAAGTAGTCACAACTTTCTGCTCTCTTTAATAACATGGTAATGTTTTACTTTATGTTTATATGATACCAAATGCTAATATACTTTTACACATATACAAAGTCCGATAGACCTCAATTCTGGGAATGCATGATGTACATCAGAGAGCTTCTTAACTGTTAACGAGCTCAAATTACTGTGTAGAAAACAAGATGTGGTAGAGAGAGAAGCCGAGTACAAGAAAGAAGACGTGCTGCAGGACTGGAATGTTGAGAGTTATACACATAAATAGCCATGGACAGAGAATTTGGAGCTGTTCCACCTACAAGTAGCTATTAGCAATTTTTTAGGAATAAACGAGATCTGATTCACTGGATATTAAGATCTTTTGCTTTCTTAGATGTCATAAACTGTTAGCATTTAAAATTAATATCATTTTAAAGATTTTACATCAATACAGTTCATAAATGTAGTGGTCCTTAATCATGTTGTGTGTGTGTATAATATACAACAAGATATATATTTTACTCCATTGCATGTCCTAATTGATTCTTTGCACAAATCTTCAGCCTTTCAACATACAGCCGGGATTGCATTGTGTTTCCATAATATCAAAGACGTATAAGTTTGTTATGATGCTTGCCCTGACGCAACCACGATCGAAACTCGAACAATCTCATTTTCGTCTGGTTCAACATTTCTATAGGAGCAGTTAATTTTTCAATGCAGACTATTTTCAGGTGGGGCGGAAGCTGGTTGGGTAGTGTTGCTCTGTTTAAAAAATTAATTGTTTAGTTAATAATAAAAAGAAACACAGTGTCTATGCACATAAATCATAACCTTCCCAGGAATTCAAACCAGACCAGAAATCAATAAAATAGAGAGCAAAAGAAAATCAGACCAAACAACCTGAACTGATTAATCTATACAAACTAACTATTCCCATATTTTGTTTAAAAATTTTTTAAATTTTTAAAAACAACAATTTACATTGCTTAGAGACCAAATAGAGTCTTTCAAAGGTATTTGTAAAAAAACTACTACCCTGTATTTACTATCTTCAAACAACTATAATAGATGAAAATTTTGATTTCAAACTGAATCAATTCATCATTCCAGAAACATTTATGCCAAAATCACACTGCGATATTGATAAATGAATTGTTATTTATAGGATTACAAATGACAGTGACGTGTTAATTCTAAAAAGGGTAGTAATTGTTCTATTTAAGAAGCAAGTAAGAGATAGAAATATAATAAGCCAGCTCACACAACGAAATGTGAAAAAACCAAAGATTCACTACTTTTTCATAAGACAATTTGCCTCTAGTTCTAAAGTGCATCAATGAAGTTTCTTTGCCATATCTTTGCCGGCGACCAATCTCCCGTGGTGAGGAATCAGTTCTACACATTAAGAAATAGTAGATGTCAGAAAGAGGATGATGTGATGTGCTTCTGTTAAACATCAAGAACGAAGAAAGAATAAGATTATTGGTGAAATGCATAACCAACCATGTATTAACTCTGACTATTAACCAGAATGCTTCAACACCTCTCTGACTGCCATTATCTCTCTTACCTAACTTGTGGTTTGATAGCTAAAGAGAGGAATCACAACAAAAGCTTTGCTTGCATTCAAGAGACCCCTAGTCTAGATCTAAGGTATTTCATAAGAATCCAGTGTAATGAAGTCACAACGTTTCACTATAAGATTTTCCCAACTAGCATGCTTGTTCATTATGTTTTGAATTCCTCCTCTGATTACGATTCATGGTTCCATGATCATTCGGTGCTAAACCACACTCTTACATGAAGATGTAACATTATATCATAATACATAGTTTACAAATGACAACGATGACGCTAATTCTAACCAAGGGTTGTATATAAATAGGTGTTGGCTACCATCATTACAATTTGTTCTTTTGAAGAAGCAATGTTGCAAATAGAAACGTAGAGTGAATGCTACTCACCAAGCAAATTTGAAAACCAAAAAGATTTAGAATTAAATTAAAACAGATCTTAATCGTTTGTGAACAATTCATTCGATTGTAATCTCTTAAAGTAAGATATTGTTTTTACGCTCTTCTAAAAAAAGAAATACAAATAACATGAAGAACTTAATAAAACCTGGACATATGGTTTTAATGTCTATTACTAGTTCTTCTTCTTGAGTTCAACCATCATTCAAGTATATGGAAATAAATTATCGAATCAGATATTTAATGAAAAATAAAAAGTTATCTATCAAAACATACTCCTACCAACTATTATAAGTTGATCGACGCTAAAAGACTTATTAGTAATTGTTTAGGATAAACTAGTACAAAAAGTTATGACTACATATAATGAAATTCGGGACAACCATCGGAGCGCGATGATCATACTATGACTATTTCACAAGCCATCCTAATTTTCTAGGATTTATAATACAGTGACAATCCCAATTCAAATTCAATTTAGTAGTGAAGGATTATACGTATCGATATAGAATTTGATATATAGTCACTTAGTATGTTGATTATTATTTTTTTATATACCATACCCAAAAATGGTTAAATACAACTTCTAACCATGCATAAATCATGACAGTAAAACAGGCTGAAAGCTTTCTTCAAGAGTTCAAGTCCTTGCCAGTTGCCAGTATTTTCAGTTTGATCAAGTCCTTATCCATTGCCATAGGTGGCGGTCAACATTTTAATAAAAGGTTTTGAACCCGTAGCTGTAAGTATTTTCGTTTGACAAGTCCTTGCCAGTTGCCATAGGGTGCTGAGAACTACCACTGGACCAACACAACTAAGTTTCAACTGGAAATGCAACTCTCTCGAAGATGAAGCAAGCGAACCTGAGATTCCCGCAGGGAAGCCAGAGTCTACATTCTCTCCTTCACTTGTCTTTGCTCCGCACAGCTTGATGTCTTGAAGTTGTTTGCTAAAATGTTTTAACTTCTTTTTCAGCACCAATGACTAGCGTCACCTCCTGTTGTATCCCTTTACCAATGATTGAAATGAGCTGCTGCAGGACACTGGAAACAATTGCTTCAGCCATAATCACCGTGCTAATGTGGTGATGAGACCTTCCCATTGAATTTATTCGTATTGTCACAATAACCTTCAAAATGATTTATATTTTATCTCATCTACCAAACTTGTACAATTATGTTTGACTTCCTCGTCCCGATAAATTCATCATTCCAGGATTGTATATGATAATGATTATATGTTAATTCTCAAAAGGCTGGAATATCTATAGGTAATTTAGAATTTTCAAAAAAAATTGAAAAATAACTGTGGGAGATAACAATTTAGATGAGATGCTACTCACCAGGCAAGTGCCTCAACGAAGTTTTTGCCATTGAACTCCTACAAAATTGTAAACTCTCAGCATAGGTAGCCCAACTAGTAATCAGTTCTATGTATTAAAGTAAATAACAAAATCAGAAACACAAAGCTGTGATATGCTTTCCCTAAGAAATGAAGAAAGAATAAAAGATTAGAGAGAAAGCATAACCAACCATTAGTCGAGTTCTTTGGACTACTCTCCTAATGACATTCTTCCAGTCTTCCATAACCGGAAAGTATAAAAAGTGGGGTTATGACCTTCAAGGAGTTCCGACATAGGCTATACAAAATATTTCTAGGCCTATCAACTTTTTCCAGAATGATGCCAAGTTCTGTCAAGAAAAGGGAATTTGATGCCCACTTTCATGTAAGCTCAATGACAACTAATGTCTTAAACTGTGGGCCTTACCTTTTGAAAATAAAAAAAGTGTGATTAAACAAATTAAATTACCTGTTTCATCAAGCCCATTCTCCTTTTATCAAAAGTTGATCAATGACGTCTCCTGCCTTTATGTTTGTCCTTCATTTTCTAATCAATAACTGAAACTTAGCTTAAAGAGAACAGACATTTCAATTCAAGTAACTTCTAAGTGTTAAAAAAAAAAAAAAAAAGAGAAGCTCGTTCTGCCAACTTTAGTCTGTCATAAATGAATAGTACTTCTACATGATCCTTCAACAAATTCATAAGATTTTAAATTTGAATATTTCGATATCCAAGGACATTTCAAAAGAAAGCGGCATTTTAATTTTTCAATACCTAACAACATAGAAAAATAATCAAAACAAACCTCAATGAGCCATCAAAAGATTTCAGAGATTAAAATTCAGTTCTCCAATTGAGGAAATGCAAAAACAACCTCATTTCGTCAACATCTGTCATATAATTTACTGTATCATAACTGACATACAAAGGTCAAGTTTTCTTTAGAAGTAAATGGCATTTTAAATTTTCAACATGCTTGATGCATAAAAGTTCAGAAAACAAACCTCAATGAACCATAGAAGTAATTCATATGGGGAATTCAGTGCAACTGAAGAAGCTCCCTGGCATAAGAGAAAGGCATTGACAGTTATTTAACGAACCTGTTCAACATCAAACAAAAAATGAATCGTTACTTGATGTGTTTTTCTCAAAATTAGTTTTTGAAAACCATTACTACATGTGTTTTTCTCACTAACTAGATTTAAAATGCACCTCATAAATCTTAACATTTCATTGGATGAAAATAGAATACAAACTGTGTATGGTGTAGATAAAAGTTAATTCTTAAACACATCATCTTCAGAAATTTCAAAATAAGAGAGCAGTTAACAAGAATATGATTAAATCTTCCATTTAAACTCTTAATTCTCGTCTTGATCTCGATCAATTCATCATTCCATGAACATTTGATGCAAAAGCACCATTCAACATGAAAATTCAACTATTATTTACAGGAATACAACTGAGATGATCCTAATACTTAAAAACAATTGGGTATATCAATAAAAACTTGTTCTTACAAGAAGTAAGTAGGAGATAGAAAAATATATCAGATACTGACCAAGAAAATGTTAATCCAAAAGATGTGCACTGGTTTCATCAGGAAAACTTGTTTTCTGTTACAAATGTCCCATCGAAATTCTGACATTGAACGATAATTATTATTTGTCCTTAATTCATTGTTGGCCTTATATATTCCTCAGTGAATCAGTTACAGAATTTGGAAATGTAAGCCTAGGTAGACAACCAGTTAATCAGTTCTGCACATTAAACAAAACAGAAAACCCGAGGCTGTGATGAGTTTTCTGTTAAATATTATGAAATAAAGAAAGGATAGAGAATAGTGACAAAGCTAAACCAACCATCAATTGAGACTGAGTTCTTTAGACCACTCTCCTAATGCCTCTTCACCTTTTCCATAATGAAAGCTGCACAGATCAGACAATAAATATTTTGATGAAATTTGAAACCACAAATAGAAAATTATAGCTTAGTATAAAAGAAAGAAAAGCACTTAAACATTGTCAGAAAATTGATGTAAAGAAAGTGGGGTTATGACTTTCCAGTGATATAAGTTCTACTACGGGAATCTGATTTTTGGTTTCAGCACCTCAATCTGACTTCTTTTTCAAGATGAAAGTAGCGACAGAAATAAACAGTATGAAATGCTAGCTACCAAGCGGATGTGAAGACCAGGGATTGAACACTGTTTCATCTGGTAAATTTTCTTTTTTCTTACAAGTGCCTCAATCAGTTTTCTTCAGTGAATGATGTAATTCTCCTCCATTCCTACGGCCTCAAATGTTTAATAGAAATTTGAAATTACCACCATTGTCAGCAACAATCAAAGAAATAGAGAACCAATTACAAAATGATGAGATGGGCTTTCCAATAGCATAAGAAAGAATTAAAGAAAGAACAGAGAACAACATTGAGAAAGCATAACCAACCATTAATAGAGTTCTTTCGGCTACTCTCTGAAAACCACTCTTCCTCTCTTCGAAGGTCTGGAGTTTGGTTTTGGAAAAATGCTCTGTTTCGAGTATTATTATCAATAACAATTTGCTCTATGCAAGAAGCATGCAGGAGATACAAACGTAGATCATTTGGAAGCTCACCAGGGAAATGTAAGAACAGGATTGAACTCTGTGTTCATCTGGCAAATCATCTTTTTGTTTACAAGCACTCCTTAATGAGATAAATTGGTCCTGCAGTTCTATAGCCTCCAGTATTGACTCTGATGATCACTTCTTCACATACATCAAAGAAATAAAAATATACTCTGTATGCTACCTAATTAGAAATCAAGAAACAAAGAAAGAACAGAAAGCAGCATTGAGAAAGCATATCCAACCACTAATTGAGTTCTATGGACCACTTTTAATGCCATTAATTCTCTCTCCCTTGAAACGAGAAATGCTGGACTGAGAAAATAAATTTTGATGAAATCTGAAACTATAAAATAGAAAATTATATGCCTTAGTTAAAATTAAAGAAGAGCTTAAACATTAACCGAAATTGACGTACGAAAGTGGTATTATGACCTTCAGACGTACAGATACAAAAGATATTTCCTGGTTTGTCACTGTTTTCCCGCATGACAAAAAGTTTGTGGAAGGAATTTTATGCCTGGGTTCAATTAGCTAAAAGCGAACAAATGTCTTAACATAGGAAAGTTTTGCTGAACTTTATGACATCATGTCAACCTTGATTCTTCAGGAAATTCATGACATCTTTAACTTGCCTCTCTGCATCAAAATTAACATATCAAAATAAAGTTTAATATAGAGAACATGGGTTTTGAATGTCCACACTAAGTAGAGAGATAAGCAAGAAATAAAACCTATCACAATGAATCATCAAAGCATTCATAGAGGGAATCCACTGTAATTTGAGAAGCTTCTGACATACAGACAATCCAACAGTAAGAGAAACCAAATAACAGGTATATAAATCAGTCCTGCAAAATTTAAAGAACTTGCAAAACCAGTAATTGTGCTGTGATGTGCTTTTAGTTTAAAAATAAGGAAAAACAAAGAAGTGAGAAAACAAAACCAACCAGTTGAGTCCTTTTGAGAACATAATCTCCTATATTTGTCCATCCTCTTCCGTATGTCTAAGGCACAAATTCTGAAGCTGTGATCAAATAGAAATTTGAATGCCTTAGTTAAAAGTAAAAATTGCATAAACAATATTATCAGATGATAATAGTATCAAATTCTAGCTTACCAGGCAAATGTGAAGACAAAGGATTGAGCACTGGTTTCATCTGGTAGATTTTCTCATTGCTCAAGTGCCTCAATCAAGTTTTCTTCTGTGCATGATATCGTTTGGTCAACTTGAAATTCTTAGCATTGTTGCACCCATAATAAATAAATAAAATAAATAAAACATAACCATTTACAAAATGATGTGATTTACTTTCTAAATAAACATTAAGAACTAAAGAAAGAACAGAAAGCAACAGAGAAAGCATAACCAACCATTATCGAGGTCTTGAGTTCTTTCCACTACTCTCCAAAACTCATTCTCCTCTCTCAAAGTTTCCCTGGGTTTGGTTTTGGAAAATGCTGTGTGTCAAGTATCTTTATTAATAAACAAATTGTCTACGCAAGAAGCAAACAGGAGATAGAAACGTAGATCACTTTGAAGCTCACCAGGAAAATGGTAAGAATAGGATTGAGCTCTTGTTTCATCTTGCAAATTATCTCTTTTTACAAGTCTCAATAAAGTTTCTTTTCCATAAATGAGATATACTGGTTCTTCTATGGCCTCCTGTTTGCTTTGATGATCAGTAACAGAATTCTTGAATTCTCAGAATAGTTAGAATGACTAGAAAATCACTTCTTCACATACATCAAAGCATGAACAGAAAGCAGCATTAAGAAAGCATATCTAACCACTTCTTTCGAATACTCTTCTAAAGCCATTAATTTCTCTCCTTGACAAGGTGAAATGCTGGACTGAGAAAATAAATTTGATGAAATATGAAACTAATATTGAAAATTATACGGCTTTTAGTTAAAATTACAAAGAGAAATCATACACTTCACTACAAGGATTGTCTCTGTTTTAATATAAAGGGGCAGCTGGGAATACAGATGAGATGACTTACCAATGAAGTGCCTCAATGAAGTGACCGCCATTGACAGATAAAAATTGGTCCTTTATGTTTGAGCTGGAGTATTTTCTCTACTGATCGGTGAAATGAAATTGTAAATTCTCGGATAGGTAGCCCAAATAGTAAATCAGTTCTGCAAATTAAAGAAATAATTGAATTAGAACACAATTTTTGAATGCTTTTAAAAATCAGAAATGAAGAAAGAAAAGAGAAATTCACAACAACCATTAACTGAGTTCTCGTTCCGACTACTCTTCATAACACCCATACTCCTTCTCCAGAGGACAAAATGCTGCATTGAAACTATAAATAGAAGAACAATACAAATACATGCCTTAGTATAAATTAATAATATATATTTAGATGTTTATTTTTTAATTTAATAATTAACTCCGCAAATATGATGTACCTTATTTTGTATTAATGGGCCAATCCATTCTTAATTTATAATTACATTCAAGAAATTGTATTCCTATTTTCTTAAAACATCTCTTTCATTTCAATGAAAAGTGAATATCGAAAATAACTTAGGAATGAAGTAAAAATTTACTAATTGTTGAATTTGGACCATTAAATTACCTCTAAATCTATGAATAAATATACTTAAACACATTAAATTTGAATATGATTAAATTCAATTAGAAATTGGATGATTTATAATTACAAAAATAAAATCAGAAACAGTAAAGACTCAGCACTAATAGAATCAGAAACACAAATCAGTTATGTACACAGTGCTGTTATATTGGATTATATAACCAATCCATTCTGATTTTGATTTGATGAAATAAAAATAATTTTATAAAACTAAAAATACATTCAAGAAATGTATTTCTATTTCTATAATTTAAAATACCGAATAATTGCATTATGTATAAACTACAACAACATTGGTGTAAAACAAGTGGAGTAGAGTATATATAAACATAATCATTCAACAATCCAATGCTATTTCTCTCTCAATCATTCATTTTATCATTTCTATTTCTTAAAACAACTGCCAATGTAAACATAATCAAATCAATACTTAATTCAAATTGGCAATGTATTCATATTATATTTACTATTTCTTTCATTTCCACCATTATTTCTATTTAAATTACCTTAACTAATCTATCATTATCATAACTTAAAAAACATGCCTTTTTCAATTTCTTCTAATTCATTAATTATTCAACACAAATACTTTATTTAAACAAAAATAAAATAAAAAAAATATTACCTCTCATTTCACCCTTCATCAACGTAGCGTAGAAAGGACACAATGAATAGCTTTTCCAATGTTGTATTCTGAACAAGGTGGTTTGGCAGTGTCTTCAATTTGGGCCGTTAAAATCTTCAAGAAGACAAGAGATGGGATTGTAATATCTTCTTCTTCTCCCTTTCTGTAATCTCATAATCCACTTTCATTCATCTATTATAAAACTTAAGAGTTTTCAATTGGGGAAGAAAATAAATGATGAAGATGTGCCATCACTTTCTATTCCCAAAAACATTACTCACTCTTTTCAAACTCCTCATTTTAGATATTCTCAAATATTCAAGGATGGCAATTTTCTAAGGGAGGCAAATGCTTCAAGTTTAGTAACAATAAAGTTGTAATTCTTAAGTTGGTTAAAGGCGTCATCCAATTGGCAAAATAGTGTGTGCTCTGTAATTCCATATAGTAATTTCTCCAAATTTAAAGTTGGTTGTAAGATTTCAAGAAGTGCGTTCATCATCCTCATTCATCCTCTCTCCTTCATCTTTTTCGAAATCCAAAGATAAATGAAGGAGGTTTTTCTGATTCTTGAGCTCTGATCTTCTAGCTTCATCCACATTTGATACATTTCCTAACTTTTTTATACACAACTCTCCAAAGAGGTTAAGGTATTTCAAGCCTTCAAGCCTACACCTTTTATTATCAGTACCACCACCACCACTCACAACGAACCACCTTAAGCTTCGGAGATTAGTCAATCTTTGAATTCCTATTGGCATGTATCTTAATGACGTGGTCCCAAAATTTTCTAGATGCCTTAGATTTATTAATTTTCCAATCCCTTGAGGTAATTCTTCCAGTTTTCTACAACGACTAATGTCTAATGTTTGCAAATTATATAATCCACATAATTCTTCTGGAAGTTTTCTCACTGATAGTGCTCTCAAATTAACATATCTCAAATGTATCAATTTTCCAATCTCTTTAGGAATGTCTTCAATCACACTTCTATACGTTCCACCTATGGTTAATGCCTTTAAACATGTCAACTTACCAAATAATTTTGGTAAGATATTAGGAGCCAATTGATTCGAGGAATCTTCAAAATTATATAGGAAACTACGAATCCTTCTGAGAGTAAAAATGGAATCAGGAAATGAATCTTCTCTATAAATTGTTACCATCAAGTGACAAACTTGCTCATGATAAGAAGAGTTTATGATTGGATCCTTAAGACCATCAACTTCTATCGACATACATTCATTCTTACTTAGGAATTGGGCAAAGTCATGCACTAAATCGTGCATCTTACATCCTATGATATTATTGTCATCATCTTTTATAAACTCTTGAAAGAATGAGCGTGATGCTAAGTAATCAAAATATTCTTGACCAACTATCTCCATCACGTTATTTTCATATCCTTTTAGATAACCATGCGCCATCCATAATTTAATCAAATAATCTTTATTTATTTCATAATCCTTAGGGAAGACGGCACAATATATGAAACATTGTTTTATCATAGAAGGCAAATCATTATAACTCAATAATAATGGTCGAAAAATATCATTTTCTAATTCTTCAAGTTTCCATAATTCACTGTCTAAGATATTTTGCCATTGTTCCCTATGTTTCTTAAAGCGCAAGAGACTCCCGATAGTCTTTACAGCGAGAGGCAAACCCTTGCACTTACTTAAAATTTGCCTACCAATCTCTTCAAAATTTTGACACTCCTCTTGTGACATACCAAAAAATGCTAATCGCCTAAATAACAACCAACATTCTTCTTCAGGCAACTCCTTAACATTTATAATATCAATTGATCCCATCATACGTGCAACCGACTCCTTACGTGTAGTAATCAAAATTTTACTTCCATGGAGACCATTCTTCAAGCAATGATACAATGGTTCCCATTTTTTGTAATCCTCATTCCACACATCATCTAAGATCAAAAGAAATTTCTTTCCCACAATAGACCTATTAATATGTTCAAGAAGCGAATTTAATTCTCTTAAATTTGAAGCAGAATCCTCTAAAGCCTCAATGACTGCTTTAGCAATCCTATATTCATCAAAAGGCTCAGACACACATATCCACATCCTACAGTCAAAACTATTTATTACCTTATTATCGTTATAAGCAAATTGAGCCAAAGTTGTTTTACCAATTCCTCCCATCCCTACAATAGAGATGATAGGAAGGTGTTGTTCACTACTGTCACACAACTTACGTACTAAAATATTTTTGTCAACAACTCGACCACATATCTCAGACACATCAACAATCGAGGTACTTTGTACTCGTTCTGACTTCTCAACACTTCTAATCATATTAAACTTATACGTATTTTTTTGTTTCGCAATATCATCTAGATTTTCAGTTACTTCTTTTATCTTCATTGCAATGTCATGACGTAAAACAACTTGACGTAAACTAACTTGTTTGAATGAAAAGCAAGAGGAGGGAAAGAAGAAACACACCTTCTTCTTAGGAACAACAGCATATTCAACTCCCTCAATTTGCATTTTCAACGTTGCGTAGTTCCACTCATCCAACACATCTTCAATGTCGTAGGATGCGTGTTTGAGCCGTTCTAACCAAAGTTTTATAGTTTCCTCCTTCACTTGTCTTTCCTCCGCATCAACAAGCACAGCTTTAATAGCTTCAAGATTGCTCTTAAGCTTTTCGACTTCTTTGTCGACACCAACAACTAGCTTCACCTCCTGTTGTATTTGTTGACCAATGATTGAACTTAGCTGCCCCAAGATAGCGGAAACAATTGCATCAGCCATGATATCAGAGATGGTAAGTGTTTGAATGATAAAAGAGCTAGGGAGAATTGTGATATATGAGATTTGCTTGTAAGAGTGAGAATGTTGATATGCTTTCAATTCTTTATAAATAGTTGTAATTGAAAGAAGGAACGTAAAAGATGACGTGAACCGAATATGTTTGGCCCAAAACTTTCATTTCTCAATCACCAAGCAATCGTTGATGCTTTAAAGGTGATTAAGGCATAGAATATAGCTTTATTTCTCCCATCTATTCTTAGCAAGTTTCGTTTAGGTATAAGGTTTCTCTTTTACTTAACTTCGTTGCTTTGTTCTTGTCCCATTTCTCAAACCAAGAATCTGATGCAAGAGTTGAAAGCAAGTAAATGGAGATGAAAAGAAAAAGATTAAATCTGGTTGCAAAAGGATCTGATTTATGATTTAGGATGAATATGAACATTCACATAAAGAATTAGCCTTGGATTTCACAGAAATATGCTATTTCCTTCCGGCCATTAACGTTGATTATTGAGCAAATTCAATACATCTTAAACTTGCCTCTCTGCATAAATATTCACGTACAGTAAATGAATAAAAAAAATAAAAAAAAAATAAATTGTGTTAAACATTCTCTCAAATTTTAAGTCTTTAAGGTTAGCTTTTAACTTTAATAAATTTAAGATATATTCTCTACTACAAGTCACCAACAAAAATATTTCACAAGGCCCATGTACCTTATTCTGTATTAAAGGGCCAATCTATTCTTTATCAATACAATCTATTCTTCTTGTATTGACCGAAACCTGTCTTTCCTTCTTGTGATCCATCCTCTGTGCTACGAAGTAGGCCCTTGGTGGGATCGTCTTTATCAATACAATCTGTTCTTGTATTAACCAATCTATTCTTCTTGTATTTTGCAAAATCTGCTTCTAGGACCACAAATAACCCACATCAAAGACGGGCTTTTCCTGTTTGGGGCTTGCACAAATCATCATACAAACCAAAGCAGCAAAAATAACCCACAAATCATCATACAAACCAAAGCAGCAAAAATAACCCACAAATCATCAAGCACCAAAGTCCAATCATAAAAGCTACCATCCAGCCATCTCATTATCATTCGGGGGAAGTAAAGCCCGTGAGAAACCATTCAAAAATCAAATGACTCGATACCATGCACAATGAAGCACCAAAGTCTTCCTATGTCCTGCCCAACCTTGGACTTGCACCAAAATAGGAATTGAGAACCCCCGATTCTAGTTCTGATTCCTTCATTCTAGGAACCGAAACCAGAACCTAGAATAGGGTACCCTGCTAGGAACCGGCAACAGGGTATCATGCTAGGAACCGGAATAGGGTACCCTGCAAGGAATCGGGAAAAGAATTTGGGTTTATAAAACTAGTGTACAACATTGGGGGGTTTTAATAAATTTTACCCTAAACTAATAATGAAATCCCCAAATCAATTTTAATTTGTCATAGACTATTTATTGAACATTTTTTATTTTGGATATTAAGAAGCTATGAATAATTTTAATATATAGTCTTACACTATAGATTAAAATTATTTGAAATATTGAAATTAATTAATAAGGAAAAAGTTATATTGTTATGGAATATTTATACAAATGGGGTATATTTGTAAATTTTACAAGTTCTTTTGTCATTTTATAAAGTTACAAGGATCAATGTAATTATCCAGGGTACCTGTACTTGTTTCACAGGTTTTGGTTCCGGCAATTGAGGAACCGAAACCGGTCGGCTTTGGTTCTGGTTCCTCCAAAAATCCCAGGATACCCGAATCCGATCATCCCTACTTCCATTAGAGTCTATTAGTAAAAACCGTTTGAAAAAGGACAGGATGATAATTTTCTATACAGTCAGAGAATTTAAAACTACCTCCACACCTCCACCAAATCATCCACTATCCACACCTCATCGAAACCTCCACCGTGGTTAGAACCACGGTGGCCTGGAAAAAATAATTTATGTACAAATGACATAGATTTATTTGATTTAGATAACAAACGACATGTTTCTGGCTGTTGAGGGCTAAACGATTATAATAGTTAGTTTGAGAGGGCAGTTCAAATGACCTAAACTAACACACTTTGGTAATCGGTAGACCAACCATAAATGATGTGAATACTCAAATTACATGTATGCCATTCTCTTTTTCTTGTACAAGTGGGGCTCAGGGGTCAGGGTTAGGAATTTCAGTAACAAACTCTATAAAAAGAAAGAAAATCCATCACTAAGAAGGAATAAGCAAAGAGAAAGATGAAAATTCAACCAAGGTGCTTCGATCCCAATAACTCCATGGCAGAGTGTGCAGATTCTGGGTTCCCTCAAGCTGTGGCAAACAACCAGAAGTAGTTTGAAGAGAATCTAAAGCTCTCTTCAAAAAGACGGGAAAAAAAGTCTACAACCCTATATCATGTTAATGAAGTTGAAAGCCTAAAGATTAAGCAACATAAAACGAAAATAGATGAATAGTAATCATACCAATTTACACAATTGAACAGGGGGAATATGGAGATACAGGGGTTGTCGTTGCAACGAAATGAGGGGCAAGCCGACGAGGGAATGTCCGATTGTGGAAGAGGAGGTTGTCCGGCGGCTGTTGGGCTCTTAAGGCGACTTTTTTTTTCCGATTGAATTTGTAGTTGTGTACGATGATGATCAATAGTGACATTTGGTAGTTGGTACAATGCAAAAATACCAAACCATCCCTAGGCAGAAAGGTGTTAATCGTTGATTTTTCAAATGGAAAATAATACAGTTACCGAAGAGTGCACACCAAATTCATGCACAGAATGACTTGACGCAATACTGACTGTCAATTAATGATGAATTAATATTAATCGATGATCAGGATTGAGCTACATCATTCGGTACATGAATTCGGTACGCAATCTTCTATAATTGTAGCATTGCTCTTTTCAAATACATAACACAAAATTATTGGAAAATTCAGGGATGATGTAGAAATTGACCCCTTTATTATCTAATCAGCTTATACCAACTTCTCTATGGATCTTTTCTGGTAGTGGTCCATAATCTCTTAAAGTAGATATTATTTTAGTTTCTTCTAAAAACATAAATACAAATAACATAAAGAGCTTAATAAAACCTAAATCGATGGTTTTATGTCTATTACTAATTTTTCCTCTCAAGATAAGACCGATCATTCAAGTAAATAGAAGTTAACTATCAAATTTAGATATTTAATGAACAACATAAAGAGTTATTTATTGTAACAATACTCCAACCAATCAATTAATAAATTGATTAAAGCCAAAAAAGACTTATTAGTAATGCGTCATGATAAACTGGCACAAGACTTATTACTTATGGATATGCTTCCAAATAATGGAATTCGAGACAACCAGCAAGAGTTCTATGATCATAGTACGATTGTTTCAAAAGCGTCATAGTTAAACTCACATAGAAATATAGAATGATATTATATCAATATAGAATTTGAATATAAGTCACTTTACTTGTTGATTATTTTTTTTATATAATCATACCAAAAAATGGTAAATACAACTTCTAACCAAGCATATAAATCATGAGAGCAAAACAGCCTGAAAATTTTCTTCAAGAGTTCAATATATACATCAATGTTAATGGTCGATTTGGTCTATCTGAAGGCAAAATAAAAAAATTCAAAATAAAAGAAATATGTGTGGGATCCCAGCATTTTTTAGCCTACGGTACTAACTTGACAACACCTGCCAAAAATCAGAACTAGGAAAGCCCAAATCAAAATCATGCCACATACAAGAAGGGATTAGGGATCGAGTGAACGCAAAATAGACTACTTCAGACGATTCCAATTTCCATGCAGTTTTATAATTTCATACGAAAGAAATTATAGACCCGTTGTTTTAGAGTTTCTCTCTACGGAAAGAAATAGAGCACAAGTACACTAGCAATCAAACACCACAATTACTACGAAACTTGAGCAAAATGAAAATCCAGAAAAGAATAATCCAATGGCAATTTCTCATGATCGGAGCAATGTCGAAGCAACTACAAATCTAGTGACAATTTTTCTAAGAAGAGCTTTTTTTTTCTCTATATAATTTAAAAATATATATATATATATATTTTATGAATTATCATAAATAAATCAATAAAGCATAAGCAGCTTACCTTAACTACAATGTTGTCTGAGCTGGAAAGAGCTGCGCAATCTTAGCACCAACAAAAGCTTATTTCACAAGTGCAATGTCTAACTTTTGGTAAGCATAAATTAACATACACCATCATTTGCAACTCAAAGTAGCAAATATAAAATCTATTAAGTATAAAATTATTTTCTGTTCCTAGCCAGTAAAAAGTTCACACGCACAGCTGCTCCATGCACTAAAACACCAATTATGTGCAAAGATGTAAATTAATACTGTATTATTCAATATAATAAGAGAAAGGATACTTGAAGCGAGTGACACTCCTCCAGTTAGTTCTCACTCTTGCAAGCAAAAGGAGTCTCAGCATTTCCTGTTATCTTCTATCCCTGACAAAAGACAAACGTATATAGTTAAGTTGAATCATGTCCATGGTAAGTATATGTAGAATTAAAAAAAAAAAAAAAAAAAAAAAAAAAAAAAAGTTATTATGTTTGACGATCGAAAAAAAAGATAGTTTTTGACCTCGCTTCTCTAAGGGCAGACTGTATTGCTGACTCATTAAGTTTCCAGATGCTGTTGTGTTCTTTTGGTAGCGAACGGCAATCAAGATTCCAGATCCAAGCTTAAGCTTCTGGTTTGCATCTGCAATCAATAATCACCACAAAACAGAAAACAGAATTATTTAAATTTCTTTATTAATCAAATAATATAACATGAGCGAACTGTTTCACTTTGCATCAACCGAGCACAGTCTTGTGGGCTATCAACACGACAAGGCACAAATTTTGTCAAAAATCAAAGAAGAGCATTTATACAAATCACATTTAAAAGAAAGATACTATTGCACTACAAATCACGTTTAAAGAAAGCATAATTTGCAAAAATAATTAAATGCATTTTAAATTCAATTCAATTTTATGCTATTTCAATAACCATCATTGTTCTAATGGCTTCTGAACTTGAAAGTCTTCTAGGGACTTCCAGCAAAAAATGCAGCACGTTATTAGGGTGTCACGAGCCAAGCTGCTCGCGAGTCGACTCGGCTAGCTCGTTAAATACTCGAACTCGGCTCGAGTTTAATCGAGCCGAGCGGCTCAAGTATGACTTGAATTAAGTACCGAGCCAAGTTCGAGTTTACCCCGGCTCGACTCGATTCAACACGCGAGTCAATAAGCTCTTTAGGGTTTTTTTGCAAATACAAGTTTAAGTATGTTTTGTATTTTGTGATTTGACATGCAAAGGTTAAAAAAATGCAAATTAACCCTCAACCCAAATCGCATAAACGATTTCCCCAACATAAACCTATTTTCCATTACTAATCATCAAGAAAACCGACTTCCCCAAAAACGATTTCCCTAAACTCACACCCAGCCACCCACAACACAAGAACTACGCAATCGCCGACAATTGCAAACACAAGAACCCCTTTTTTTTTTGTCTTGGATTGTATAATTTGTTGTGTAATACATTGTTTATGTTGATTTGGATCAAATTTACCAAAAATTGGATCTGATTTATGTAAAACAAGATCTGCAAGTGATATAAAAGGTCAAACGAGCCTAATCAACCATTCGAGCTCGCGTTAATCGAGCCATATCGAGCTTTTCGAGTCGGGTCAAACGAGCTCAAGTCGAGTCACGACCAGCTCGATTTAAAAAGTCGAGTCACGAGTCAATTTTCCTCACTCGGCTGACTCGTGAATCGACTCGAACTCATCTATGCTTAACCGAATCAGGCTCGTTTAGGGTGATACTCAACTCGTTTATACCCTTACACAGTATTCTGACCTCCTCTCTTTTGAGGAGCCTTTTACATCAGACAAAGTGAGAGAGAGAAATAGAGCTTCCAACATATCAAATTGCTTCGCCTCTCAGCTCCTTTTTCACATAGAAGAAGAAATGTTAAACTATTTCTTAATTGTAATGTACTCTATTATATGATTTCTTGAAAGAGATCAAGTTTATTTGACCACCAATTTGACATCTAATGCATAGACACATGCTTGGATAAACCTCTCTTTTTATGATAGTGGAAAAAGAGTATGCCACAGCAAAACCAGAAATGATTGTTAGACACATTCATTTAATATCATTTGATAACCGCCATATTTTAAAAATTTTTATAACTACATATTCATTATGTAAAGTAACCAAAGGAAAATGCAGCAGACAATGTTGACCATTAATACCTTGCAGCCACTAGTTTCAGTGAAAAAAGCTGGGAACTCATGAGTTTTATAAGCAGCAACACACACTCCCTGAGTTTCCTGTACTGATGTGACAAAATTCAGAAAAGGTAACTTATAATCTGGAAAAATTACTTTACAGATATTCTGTAGAGGAACTGGTAAGTACCAATACTCAAGGGTCCTTGGAATATCTAAATGGACTTTACACCAGCAGAGATGACTGCTACTGGAGTTCTTCCAAGCTCTGTAAGATCTGAGGATATATCCAGCTGCATAGAAACATCACAACAAGATAGTGCAGACAATTACTAATGGAACGTTCCAGAAAAACAGGTATGGTCTAGCCTTCATAGACTAAAATAATTCATCTCATCTATTGATATTTCTGCATGTATAATCCTCTAACATCTTTCTCTTCTAAATAGTCATATAAACAAGAACAAAAAACAATATCCACCACTATAATAAAATGCACACAGTTAATAATAATGGATAATAGCTCTATAACAAATTGTCCCATCACATGACACAATGATTGAGTAGGTGATATCTTGCATTTACAGCACACATTATTCCCAGTTAGAGGTTCATGGCTCTTCATAATAAAAAACCATTTCTTTCGTCTACATAGGGACCTCTTACTTCAGTCGGATGATATTGAACCACATTGTGTGCATCACGCATATAAGAATTCAGAGGACCTCTGCAATATAAGAATATAAATGGCTGTGGAGTTAACAACATAGATTTCATAAGATGGGCCATCTCATATCACTCCTTGATTGCAAAATCAGAAACATGTTGCTCACAACAATATCTATCATCATGATATACATGGACGTAAAACTTACTCTCTCTCCATCCGGTGTACACCTCCGATTCCCCCAGTAACAAATACAGGGATGCAACCTATTGAATATGAGCATTTAAGTAATAGTTATAAACATTAAGTTCAAGAATTTGGAAAGAAAAACGAATGCAAAGAAATTTGTATAAGCCCAAGCACAAAGCATTAAGACAGTGAAGCCTAAAGTTATTACCATAGAACAAAATACATGGTTGCAGAAACAGTAGTAGCACCATTCCCTCTGGTACACCCGAAAGTGCATCAGTCAGTTGTGAAAGCAAATCACATAGAAGAATTCAGTGTACTATTTCATGACATTCCATCATCTCTTCTGCTAATTTTTGGAAATTACAACACATAACATTGGCTGAATTTTTGCTTATAATCATCTATATTACGTTTTCAAAAGGCTAGAAAGAATTCAGTGTAGTATTTCATGCCATTCCATATCTGGTTCAAGAAAACTGTAATGCAATAGACTTTTCATATGAAGTGAAAGTGAACATCCAAAACAAGAAGAAGCTAACAAAAATATGCCTATAAGTAGATCAGTAATAAGAGAGCCTATGTAAGAAGTGTTGAAATCTAAGTGCCACTCACAACATGAGCAATGTCCCCCGAGCTGTCTTTTGTGCTTTACTTCCTAACTTAGCAAGCCTTTCCAGCTCTTCAATACTCAAACCTATACATAGCAAAATATTAGCAACATAGAAAAATTAATATTAAACCCAATATAGATTGTGCAAGGCCCAGATAAGAGGGGGAAAAAAACTGCTGAGTCTAACATTTGGATCAGATTTTGCTATCCCACAAAGAAAACAGACAACTCACATACCCCAAGAAAAAGGGTTCAAACTTAAAGCCTTGCACAAGATAGAAAAGAATTTTGATTACTTTGCAGTACAATTTAAAAGCTTCCAAGAAAAAGTTTAGATAAGCACCTATACATGGCACGCCATCTAAAATAGCAATCGTTGCAGGAACTGCTCCTTATCCCTAACAATTTCCTCCACTTCCTTTGCAGTTTCCAATTTTGAGATACGGCATCCCTGACAACAGCAAGAAATACAGCAAAACCATGAAATCCATCATATTCATCAAAATATACTAAGCTATAAAACATTTCACACGTCACACATTCTCCAAAATAAAATTAGAACATGACCATCTCACATCCATTATTAAACAAAAAAAAAATTATTCTGCAAACCCGAAACTATAAATTTGGATGCAAGATTTGTCCCAGAGATAAACCAAAATATGTAATCTCCAATACTATGAGCTATCTTCTTAAATCAATTCTCATTCTCACCACACACAAAAAAAAAAAAAAAAAAAAATCCGAAAATCCTGAAAAAATAATGAGGTGTTAATGCAAGGAATACTACAACATTCAACACACTGCTACATCTTGAGACCATTCTCACATTGCAATTTACCCAGTAACATAATTAACATGCCAGGACAGTAAGGAAACAAATAAAAGTATCAATAAAGCAGAAAAACACGTGGCTACCCCATTAAATTATAATGAAAAAAAGTAAGTACGCAACTCTTGTTACAACAATGTTACCAATCTCAAATCGCACGCGAAACCCAGTAACGTTACTGGGAAAACTAGAGGGAAATGATAAAAGCAGAAGAAAAAAAAAGAGAGAGAGTGAATACCATGGGAAATAATGGTGGATTCAAGAGCAACAACAGCTTGGCCACTGGATAAAGCATCACTCACCTCATCCGAAAGCTTCACTAAACCCTGCCAAAAAAAAAAAAAAAATCAATGAATGAATGAAAATGTTAATCAAGACAGTGTTTGATTTTACTTTCGGGTTCAAATGGTTTTGAAGAGTGGACAATCTTGAAAGGGCTTTTGACGCCATTTCTACGAGATCTTGAGAGTTTCACAGTTTGACTTGTGAAAAGACTTTTGTCAATAACTCAATATCACTTTTGGGGTTAATCAACACCCCTAGTACTTTAGTAAATAACAAAAACTCCCCTTATCTTAAATAAAACTATCAAATATTTATGAGTTATCATTTCAAAATTTGTAATGTGTTCATATCAAGAAAAATATTTTTCACAAAAGTTTTATTAGGAATGAATTAAGCACATAATATATGGAATATTTTTCAGAATATTTTTATTAGGATAATAAAAACTACCTTGTTACGATAGCAGGGTCTTTATCAGAATATTTTTGCTTCTCTCCTGATTCTATCGTATCTTCTGTTTTATTTCTTTCCCGAACACACGCAATGGAGCCATCGATAATTAAGTTCAAAACTAAACAAATCAAATTATATTATTGGCATAAAAATTGTGATTAATACTTAATCTTAAATTTAATATTTCATTCATTAGTACCAAATATATGGGTTAATGATACATATAAAGATATATAATACAATACGAATAAACTTACTATACAAAATCACTCATAGAAACTAATACGCTTGATACGGATAAATTTATATTGAATAATACTACACATACATCATTCACATACAACATTATATGGCAAGATATGATTGGGTGAAAGTTTAATTTTAACTTTAAATTAGCCAATCATATCTTGTCACATAATATGGTATGAGAGATATTGTATAAAAATAATGTATGTGTAGTATTACTCATTTATATTATACCCATTTTAAATTAATCTTAATCTCTAAAATTGGAATCATATTTGTGTCGGGTTATCGGGTCGTGTCACAAATACCAAACCTATTTATAGGTGTTTTTTGAATTATGTATTATTATTTTTAAATAATAAAATATAATTAAAAAATTATGGATGAGAAAAGTTCTTTTGATAAGAAANAAATCACATTTAAAAGAAAGATACTATTGCACTACAAATCACATTTAAAAGAAAGCATAATATTGCACAAAAATAATTAAATGCATTTTAAATTCAATTTCAATTTCTATGCTATTTCAATAACCATCATTGTTCTAATGGCTTCTGAACTTGAAAGTCTTCTAGGGACTTCCAGCAAGAAAATGCAAGCACGGTATTAGGGGTGTCAACCGAGCCAAGCTGCTCGCGAGTCGACTCGGCTAGGCTCGTTAAATACTCGAACTCAGCTCGAGTTTAATCGAGCCGAGCAGGCTCAAGTATGACTTGAATTAAGTACCGAGCCAAGTTCGAGTTTACCCCGGCTCGACTCGATTCAACACGCGAGTCAATAGCAGCTCGTTTAGGGTTTTTTTGCAAATACAAGTTTTAAGTATGTTTTGTATTTTGTGATTTGACATGCAAAAGGTTAAAAAAATTGCAAATTAACCCTCAACCCAAATCGCATAAACGATTTCCCCAAAATCATAAACCCTATTTTCACATTACTAATCATCAAGAAAACCCGACTTCCCCAAAAACGATTTCCCTAAACTCACACCCAGCCACCCACAAACACAAGAACTACGCAATCGCCGACAATTGCAAACACAAGAACCCCTTTTTTTTTGTCTTGGATTGTATAATTTGTTGTGTAATACATTGTTTATGTTGATTTGGATACAAATTTACCAAAAATTGGATCTGATTTATGTAAAACAAGATCTGCAAGTGATATAAAAAAGGGTCAAACGAGCCATAATCAAACCAATTCGAGCTCGCGTTAATCGAGCCATAATCGAGCTTTTCGAGTCGGGTCAAACGAGCTCAAGTCGAGTCACGAACCAGCTCGATTATAAATGAGTCGAGTCACGAGTCAAATTTTCCTCACTCAGCTGATTCGACTCGTGAATCGACTCGAACTCATCTAATGCTTAACCGAATCAGGCTCGTTTAGGGTGATACTCAACTCGTTTATACCCTTACACAGTATTCTGACCTCCTCTCTTTTGAGGAGCCTTTTACATCAGACAAAGTGAGAGAGAGAAANATTTAAAAGAAAGCATACTATTGCACAAAAATAATTAAATGCATTCTAAATTCAATTTCAATCTATATGCTATTTCAACAACCATCATTGTTCTGATGGCTTCTGAACTTGAAAGTCTTCTTGGGACTTCCAGCAAGAAAATGCAAGCACAGTATTCAGACCTCCTCTCTTTTGAGGAACCTTTTACATCAGACAAAGTGAGAGAGAGAAATAGAGCTTCCAAAATATCAAATTGCTTCCCCTATCAGCTCCTTTTTCACATAGAATAAGAAATGTTAAACTATTTCTTACACTTGCTCATACTTAAATGTAAATGTACTATAGTATATGATTTCTTGAAAGAGATCAAGTTAACTATGTGACAACCAATTTGACATCTAATGCATAGACGCAGGCTTGGATAAACCTCTCTTTTTATGATAGTGAAAAAGAGTGTGCCACAACAAAACCAGAAATGATTGTTAGACACATTCATTTAATATCATTTTAGATAACCGCCATGTTTTAAAAATTATATTAATAACTACATATTCAATATTTAAAGTAACTCAAAGGAAAATGAAGCAGACAATGTTGACCATTAATACCTTGCAGCCACTAGTTTCAGTGAAAAAAGCTGGGAACTCATGAGTCTTATAAGTAGCAACACAAACTCCCTGAGTTTCCTGTACTGATAGTGACAAAATTCAGAAAAAGTAACTTATAATCTGAGAAAAATTACTTTACAGATATTCTGTAGATGAACTGGTAAGTACCAGATACTCAAGGGTCCTTGGAATATCTTGATAAGTTTTGGGATATGATCTGTTATGAGGAACAGAGACCTCCAAGAACAAGAGATAGAAAGACTAATTGACAATTTCTTTATTGATTCTCACAATCTATATTTAGGCTATTATATAGCCCTACACTTAACTCTATTGACTCTCAAAAGGACTCTAATTATAAAATGGATAATAAGATAATCCTAATTCTATCCTAATAAGATAATAATATAATTATAAAAGATAATTATAAAAGACTTAACATAATCATAAAAGATAATAATAAATGACTTAACACACTTATCCTAATTCTAATTAACACACTTATCCTAATCCTAACATTGCCTTCCCCTTCGCCTCAACCTTGTCCTCAAGGTTGCAAGGTACGACACCATCAACAGCAGTTATCCCGGTTCATCCTTGTGCTCATCATCATCCTCCTCCATCAGCAAGAGAAAGAACTTGGCCTTGCAGCGATGCCCAGGGTGAAAGCGTTCATCGCAATATAGCACAAACCTTTGTTGCGTCGTTCTTGCATTTGTGTTGCTGTGAGTTGCTTAACAGGCAAGGAATTCAATTTGTGTGGAGTAGGCAAAAGGGCCTGCTGCACTGAAGGAACATTAGGAGTTGATTTACTAGGATCNTCAATGAATGAATGAAAAAATCATGAAAATGTTAATCAAGACAGTGTTTGATTTTACTTTCGGGTTCAAATGGTTTTGAAGACTGGACAATCTTGAAAGGGCTTTTGACGCCATTTCTACGAGAACTTGAGAGTTTCACAGTTTGACTTGTGAAAAGACTCATGTCAATTACTCAATATCACTTTTGGGGTTAATTAAACACCCCCAGTACTTTAGTAAATAACAAAAACTCCCCTTATCTTAAATAAAACTATCAAATATGAGTTACCATTTCTAAATTTTTAATGTGTTAATATCAAGAAAAGTATTTTTCACAAAAGTTTTATTAGGAATGAATTAAGCACATAATATATGGAATATGGTAATTTAGAAAGGATAATAAAAAGTACCTTGTTACGATAACGAGGTCTTTATCAGAATATTTTTGCTTCTCTCCTGATTTCATCGTATCTTTTGTTTCATTTCTTTCCGGAACACACGCAATGGAGCCATCGACAATTAAGTTCAAAACTAAACAAATCAAATTATATTATTGGCATAAAAATTGTGATTAATACTTAATCTTAAATTTAATATTTCGTTTATTAGTACCAAATATGTGCGTTAATGCTACATATTAAGCAATATAATAAGATACGGATAAACTTACTATACAAAATCACTCATAGAAACTAATACGCTATGATACGGAAAAATTTATATTGCACCCCTTTTAAACTAATCTTAATCTCTAAAATTGGAATCATATTTGTGTGGGATCATTAGGTCGTGTCACATATACCAAAGGGTGCGTTTGACTTGTTGTTTTTATCTATATTCTCAATCCTATTCTTCAAATGTTGTTTGGCACATTATTCCCAAAATATTAGTCTATTTTTTTAATTACTTTAGACCACATAAGTTTATTAATTTCATTAAATACCCCCAGAAAAAAGTTTAAAAACTAACAAAAACACCCCCACTCACCAATACTTGCCTGATTCTGGCAATCACCGCCATTGGTAGCCGGAATCTGTCATAATAGTCACACAACCACCGGAAATAGCCGATAATGGCCAAATCTGGCCGTCAGCTTGCCGTCAACGACGGCCAAAGATGGCATTTTCTGGCCGTCGAAGGTCACATCCGGCCTTAAATCTGGCCTTTTTCGGTCAGATTCGTGGTGGATATGGCCGGAAACGGTCATATCGATCAAATACCCACCAGATCCGACCGGTATGTATGATTACCCAATTTTTCAGCCAGATTCCGGCTGTGGTGGCCGGAATCTGGCACTGCGGGTGGTAGGGGTGTTTTTGTCATTTTATAATATTTTAATATATTGGGGTGTTTATTAAATTAGCAAACTTTGGGGGTTTTTTATAACTTTTTAAATTTTATCTCGTAATACTTCTCTATCCAACTATCCAATATTATCCCCAAAATCCTATCCAAAATAATAAACCAAATGCACCCAAAGCTATTTATTGTTGTTTTTTAAATTTATGTATTATTATTTTTAAATAATAAAATATAATTAAAAAATTATGGATGAGAAAAGTTCTTTTGATAAGAAAAAAAAATATATCGGGGTGTTTTCGGAATTATAATCTGAAATATAACCACCACCACAACTCCAACGGTTCTCTCTGCTCACTAGTCACTCCGCAATTGCAAGCTTTCGTTCATGGCTACCGAACTCTTCTTCACTCCCATTCCCAATCTTCCTCACCCATTTGTGAAATTCCCAGAAAACCCCCTAAGAATCCCACTTTTTGCACTTCCACCCCTCACCATCTCTTCTGGGTTTTGCTCCCTCAAGACTGTTTCAAGCTCCAGAGGTCGATCATCATCAGCCGTTCACGCTGTGCAAGAAGAAGTTATTCAAGCTCCAAATTCAGATTCCCAAACTGCCCCTCCTTCGTCTTCCAAGCTTGTTCTTGTTGTTGGCGGCACTGGTGGTGTAGGTAGGCACATACTGGTCTTTTTTTCCTCTAGTCTTTATATAATTCCTTATTCATACTGAATGAATATTTAATTAATAATTTGATTTTGAATGTTATAAACATCAGTGGTTTATGCATGTCATAGTTAAGAAATTGTGGGTTACTGGAAGATATTGATCCCGGTAAGTATACCGGGATTTCAGTAGCATTTCCATTGATGTATGTTATAGTACAAAAATTTGGGTTTACTGAAAGATATCGATCTCGGTAACAAAACCGGGATTTCTGTAGCATTTCCATTGATGTATGTTATAGTTAGAAAGTGTGAGCTTGCTGGAAGATATTGATCCTGGTCACAACACCGGGATTTCGGTGGCATTTCCATTAATGAATGATATAGTACAAACGTTTGGGTCTACTGATGAAGAACTTGATCCCGGTAATGATACTGGGATTTTGGTAGCGTTTCCCAGAATATTTAGCCTTGAATTTTGTTGGACTGAATTAATATGTAATGCTTTTGGTCTAAGGTATGCTGGTTTTGTTTTCCATTTGTTCCTTTAATGCCAAGGTTGTTGTTTGTAAATTTTAAAAGTTGAGTCTCTCTTTAGGGCAATTGATAGTGGCATCGCTGCTTAGCCGGAATATCAAAGCCCGGTTACTACTCAGAGACCCTGAGAAAGCAACGATTCTGTTTGGCAAACAAGATGAGGAAAAACTACAGGTGACACTCCATATATCAGTGAAAATAGCCATCAATTTTTCTTCAATGATAGAACCGAATTTTCTTGAATTTCTTATTTCTTGCCTGTGGCTGTAGTAGTTTTATTGTAAAGAACTCTTGAAACTTGTTAGGTATGTAAAGGGGACACTCGAAACCCAGAGGATGTAGATCCATCTATATTTGAGGTGAGAGCTTTCTCTTTGTCTAATTTTACTTTATTTTCCTTTATCTTCTTTATGAATCTAATGGTTTAAATGGTTGTATTTCATGTTTAATGGTTGAAGATACAAATATGTTAAACTTTCAAAGATTTTCTTGCAGGGTGTCACACATGTTATTTGTTGCACGGGAACGACAGCCTTCCCTTCGAAGAGATGGGATGGGGATAATACACCCGAAAGAGTAGGTAATGGCTATGCTTTTCAAGTAACAAAATTGCCAGACAATCGAACATTTTTTATGTTTCAGTTCTGCAATGAAAAAGGCTGAACAGCTTATTGGACTTCTCATTCTAATTGCCCTGATACCATGTTGAACAACTCTTGATCCAAAAAGCTTTTTCTTACGGAATGGGCTGAATAGTAGCATTATACTATTTATGACTACTTGTGGCATATTATGAACAACCCGGATTACACTCAAACTATTCTGGCATGGATGGTAAAAATGTTATGTATTATGACATATTTGCTCACTGAAAACATCAGTATATGATTCAATGGTGTTGACATCATTGTGCTTTTTGAAGATTGGGAAGGTGTGAGAAATCTTGTGTCTGCATTGCCTTCTTCACTAAAGAGAATAGTTCTTGTTTCATCGGTTGGTGTAACCAAGTTCAATGAAATACCATGGAGGTAAGCTACTACTTGGATGGAAAGTCAGGATAGTGTTAAATTATCGGCAATATTTGATGCTTTTGCTCGTGTGATGGTTAGCACTTAGGTTCCATGTTTATGTTAGTTTAATAATTTTGTTTCAATTTACCTCTTCAGCATCATGAATCTATTTGGTGTTCTCAAATATAAGAAAATGGGGGAAGATTTTCTTCGCAATTCAGGTCTTCCATTTACGATAATCAGGTTAGCATGCTTAATTGTATATCTTTTGCTTAACGTTTCAGGAAAATTATCAGTTCATTGTAGACTTTAGAAAGATGTTTATGTTTCATCAGATATAGTTGTATGCCCTCTAACTTATGCTTGTGTTTCTTTCTTTACTAGACCTGGTAGATTGACGGATGGACCTTACACATCATATGACCTGAATACTTTGCTCAAAGCTACAGCTGGGCAGCGCCGTGCAGTTCTTATTGGCAAAGGTAAGCCATTTATAATTCTTGCAAATGGAGTAAACTTATCAGCTGTGCTTAATCTGGAGTACAGTGATCTTGCATTTATTTTGGTATCTATGCATCTCTGAGAAAACCAGTTCACATATTAGCGATGCATATTCTATTTAACATCAATTGCTTTCAACACGACACGAAGGGTTTCAATCATCGTGGGATCATTAAGTGGTTAAGAGGCAGTTCCATGGAGACATACAGGCCAGTATCAAGAACCACATGCAGTTTTAGGCTCTTGCATTAAGTAGCTACAGAACTGAAAACTGTCACCTGGGGGGAATACTATTACTCTTGGAGTGCTTGACAAAAGCTAACTGATGTAAATAATCGATAATTGTTTGACGAACAAGGGTTTGAATAGGTTTTATAGAATCACTTGCAAACAATTATAGCTCATAAGAGAGACAAGGGTCTGGAGGTTCAGACTCTGAGCGATGCTTAGCCCATATTTTGAACCATCTTTACTATTCGACTCGATTTTGAGCTCTGATTTTACTTGAATAAACTCATCCAAGATGAGGCAACTGGGTAATTATTTTAGAATGGTTTGATCTGATTAATATGTGATACCAATAACTTCAGACTTGAAGAAAAACAGAACCCAATTTTGGTCTGCAAACTCTGTTATGGAAGGTAATGACAATTAATAATGCATGATTTAGCCTTGTTTCAGTCGAATATTCGAATGTTCAGGTATTTTTCATTCTTTTCTCCTCTACTTATGGGGTTTGCCACTGGGTTCAGGAGATAAACTGGTAGGAGAGGTCAGTAGACTTGTGGTTGCAGAAGCTTGCATACAGGCACTTGACATAGATTTCACCGAAGGCGAAATCTACGAGATCAACTCAGTAGAGGTAAGCATATATATACATATATAAAAATTCTCAAGTGAAAACGTTCTAAGTTCATCAAAATTCAGACAGTACACTTTTTACATGAAAAACGCACTAAAAAAGAAAATGACATCCAAAAATATTTTAGGCATATATAGTATGGCTCTTTAAGAGATGCTCATACTTCTTTTATAAATGTGATTTCATTTTAAGACTGAAGTTTGAATTTATCAGGGGGAGGGTCCAGGAAACAATCCCCAGAAATGGCGAGAACTGTTTAAAGCTGCCGGAGCTCAATGATCAGCCTCGGATTATACCACCGGATTCAGGAGATTGTGATGTATACAAAAATAATGCTTGTGAGTTCTACACAATTATGATAAATGTTGTAAATTTTATTGTTTTATTATAAGGTTCATCAAGTACCTTTTTTTTCCAACAATTTAGCAAGCTCCAGAAGTAAAATCCCCGTCGAATACTGATTGACAGGTAAGATTACATTCTGCCTCCATGCACTCTCCTTCCGTTATCATTTCGTTACAAGAGTCACCATCATGATTCGCATTCCTCTGCGTATTGCCTAAATGAAATCGACAAATTCATTGTAATATATAACTTACTTAAGAATTATCATCAGCTATCAGGTACCAAAATTCCGAAATTTTTGGTAGTTTGTGATATTAAACAGGGGCAAAGCCCTGAAATTTATGTTGGCTGGGGGACCAAAATGCAATATTGAATGAACAAGGGGGTCAAAGAACTCAGGAAGAAATGAGGGACACTAAAAAATTGAATTTACAGGGAAGAAATTGATAAACTTCTATAAAAATTATAACAAATTTCGTACCATAGTTACAATTTAATGGGTTCTCAACACAACTATATATTGTTTTAAAAATCCCTTAAAAAATAAAAAAGGTTTAAATATTGAACCCCTGAAGTATGATATAATAACAAATTCCCCTTTTGTTCTTGAAATAACAAAAATCTCTTTACCGTTAATAAACTGTTAGTGAATCGTTAAAATTTACATTGTTATAAGGTAATAAATATAACCAAATTGTCTTACAACGGTTTATTCCAACACTTAAAACTTAACTACAGGGGAATTTTTGCTATTTCTAAAACTTTGGGGGGATTTTGTTATTTTATCATATCTCACGGGATTAAATTAGCCCAAGTAAAAAATGATTTTCTACCACAGCAAAGCAGATAATTGGAGACGAAAAACAAGTAGAAAAACAGAAGTAAATTATGAAAATTTTACCTTTAGTAAAGATGAAGACCAGCACAAGTGTTGCAGAAATTGAGAGACTTTTTATGGATTTTTTTTTCCTTAATATTTTTATCTCTGTTTAAAAACCAGACCAGTCCGACCGGGACCTGGCAGCTTCTCCGGTCCGGTTCAAGTCTTATGGGTTTTGTAATATTTCAAAATTATAAGGGTTAATCTGTAATTTTATAGGGTTGTTTTGGAGCTATGTCAAAAGTTTAGGGATTAATTGGTCATCTTTGAGGTATTTTTGAAATAAATAAAATTTTAAGGATTAATTTGAACTTTTTAGGGGGATTTTTATAATGTATTAAAATTTAAATGATTAATAGTAATTTTTTCAAAATAAAATTATCGCTGATATCATCGGTCTAACCGGTTGACCCATAACCCGAGCAACAAAACGAGTTGCCCTCCGATTCAGGTTTTAAAACAATGATTTTTATAGGTAGAATTGGAGTACCCTTCCCTTTGAGTTAATTAAGGCCTCATTAGTAAGATCCCTTCAATAAAATCTATAAATTAATTACAGACAAAACTGGTTAATTCTCTTTCAATAAGGCTTTATTTATTTTTATCAATTGTCTCCTGGTACAAAGTTTATAGAACTTCAAAAAGTCTCTTGTACAAAAGGACCAGGACTGTGATGAAAGGATCCACCCAATTGTATATACTACAGAATAATAATACTTTTTTAAAGTATACAAAGATCTTGCCCCCACCCCCCCGGGGAAATGTCATAGGATTAGAGCCTCATTTTGGCAATAAACTAAGAAGGTAAAGCATAAAATGTTCTTTCAACAGAGGCAAAAGGAAATGGGAAAACAAGCTTACATATTAGCTCTCAAGAGTTGTTACCAACAAATTCTCCTCGGGAATCCCAGGGGCGGTTCTCAAAAGACTTTCCGATGATGCTGCGCTTTTCACTTACACTCCCGTCCTCACAGCTGTACTCAGGAAAGTAATCCAGGAATTTCTTGCTTCCCAGTTCGTTGACTCCGCTAAAAAGGAAGTTCCTTAGCAAGTCCTGTGGATTAGATTATTAAGTCGTGGAGTGCAACATTAACTGTTGAGAATAAGTATAGCCGCACTATTTATCCATAGTGAAATGAAACAATTTCTGAGTGAATGGTACCTTTGCCAGTGTATCACCAATCAACTTCTTCAGAACTCCATGACCTGGATCCTGTTTTCCAGAAGTTAATAAATAAAACAAGTCAGAGAAGTAGAGGGGGCAGAGCAGGGGCATTGATCATGATATTGAATATTCAAAAGGTTGAAGTCAACATGACTGCCATATTTTCATCGCTTTCATAGTTGAGCATGCAGCATTCAATCAAAAAAAAGATGCTGCCTAACATCTCATGATAATTGATGCCATTCAGGCACTTGGGTCGTGCATGATTGTGGTGTGTGAAGTGAAGACGGTCAGTACAAATTGTTGAAGTCAGTTAATAGTGTCTGTTATATGAAATACATTCAAACTCCTATGATTTTAGTATAACGTTTATAGTGCCCAACTGCCCGTAATATTTCAGCTATGCCAAGGAAAAATTACGTTGATTTAGCATCTCAAAATTGAGCATGCATTTCTTTAGTTTCTTGTTACCACTCTATATAATTCTAATAAGATTACGAAAAATGACAAGGCCCTCGGACCATCTCTAGGCATTTATCTTGACAACTACCCGGTGCTTGTGGTGGAATAAAAGTGCTTCAAGACAATTTTTCAAAAATATCATTAGAATCAGATGCCAGATATAATGTATTATGACTGGCATTTTCAAATTTTAGTACAGACATTGATTGTGAAGCGTTGCAAAGAACTACCTTTTCTGCTCTCCATGTTAGATATCTATGTTGTGCTTCACAATTGCACATAATTTGAGACACGTCTGTCCCCTCAACCGCTTGGTCCATCAGCTCAAGCCATGCCTGGAAGGCAAAAATAGACACACACAAGAATAATTCAGCCACAAGCTTGTAATGGGAGCCTCAGAACAAAAAATCATCCAGTCAAAATTAGTAGCATGTCGATTGATGACCATGTTAAAATAGACTCTACCTTATAGTATTCCATGAATGCAGAATACAAAGCATCATGCTTGTCTTGGCTTGAAGTAAACTTGCTCCATATCACTATAGGTGAAAAAAACTTTATAGACTCACTTGTGAGCTTTCCTCCCCAAGGTAAAAGCTGCATGAAATCTGTGTTCAGTCAACATACCATAAATTTTAGAGAGGATCATGAATATAATATTTTACAAGATCATGATATATGTAATGTGCCAGGACCGAGCACATCACTCACCTTGGCATACTTGAGACCAAGTGGCACTAAGCCTTTATAGTACTTCTCTTTGTACTCCCTGTGGAAAGTGGTGTTGTGCAAAGGATTTAGGTCCCTACAAATAATAAAACAAGGGTAAGTTCCAAACTTTTGAATGCTCCCTATCATCCTAACAAAAGAAATTTAGGTCTATAGTTATAATAATTCACAAATCACATGTTAATAGAGAGAAAAACCAAGTTACTAGACACAGCTTGTCTATCACAGAGCCAGGAAAAGAACAGTACTAATAAAATGAAATTCCAGACCCTAAATCTTGAATCAACGGAAAGCAAAAGGAAGCTTACAAGACAACAATGTTCATGCTAGCATTTGTGAAAAAGTTGGCACAAAATATAGGCACATCAAATTCTGGTTTTGGGAAGACAGCAAAATCCAAAACCTGCAAAATAATATGGAGAACTGCATTGTTACAAGTAAAACAATAATACACATTATGCATCAAAATAATCCACGCAATTGTGAGTGCATTATCAGCTGTCGTTTCCATCCATTTAGTAAGCAATAATGTAGGTACATGTTGACATATTTAGTTTATCAAGTAAAGAAACTTTCGATGACGTGTGAGCAAGATATTATTTTGTTGACTCAAAAAAACCAGCTTGAACTAATTGCAATATCTAATCATCTATCAATCAAAATAAATTGTCTGCGACGAGACCCTAAAACCTTTGTACTTCTCAGTTGGAAAACAGTAATGTAATTTGATGGTATTCAGCTCTTGTTGAACTCTTAAAACTTCAGGTAATTATGTACAGAAGTAACAATGTTGTTAGAGATACTACCTGCATTACTTCATTCTGAATGTACATACTGCGTAGGAGTCTAATCTTGGGCGCTTGGAATGATAACATTTGCAGCTCCGTTTTTCCATCCATTGCATTCAAAGTACCAAATTTTTCCTGATTAAAAAAAAAAAAAAAAAAAAATGCATTCATGAGCAGCTGGATTATAAACATAAGATGAATTCGTGTCAAACACACTGACTTTCTGTTTCTCTGTTTACAGTTAGTTATGGTAACATGATAGTAGCATGATGAAAGATTTTGTTAGCTCAGATAATTAAGCATTCCACAGAAAATAGCAACAGCAAAATTGAATACCATAACAACTTTCTGCTTACAGTCTGTTCTTAGTACCTGGATTCAATAGAAGATTATGTAATTGCATACATTATAACTAATGGTTAAGTAAATCTCCAAGGACCATGAAATTCTTTTGTTCTTTTTTCCATTTTCTTGGGAACTGGCAAGTGACCCCAAAAGGTTGTGATAACCTACTTAGAAATGATTGGTACCAAATTCAACCTATATTACAAGGAAGCCAAAATCAATCCTTCAATGAGAATCAAGCTCAGGTATCTAATCCTAAATATGTCTAGATACAATAGAACTATAATTCATCTTATTGACAACTGCTGGAAATTTCTTGGTCATGTAATGTTTGAGCATAGGATAGTTAGAAATGCCACTCTATATACAACTACATTAGGACTACAGAATACTCCAATCAAATTGATGAATAACAAACTGCGATGGTTCTCAATAATTTTTTTACTATCATACGTTTCTTAAACAGTACATGCAACAAAGCTTGACATGATGATCCCTCTAACAAACTTTTAATCATCAAAATTTCACAATGAGTAAGCCATCCATCCTTCGTAATATCAAGCCGACAAAAGAGAAATAGTGAATTAAGTTACCATGCAGACAACATTTCTCTGGATTAGATAGTCAGGGTAGACAATTAGTGGAATAGTACTGGTGGGAGAAGCTATTCATGAATCATGTCTTAAGCTTTTTGCTATTATTCATCCCTCATTCTACTAACTTTTCGACTATATATGACATCTTGTAGCCTTTTGAAAGCAGAACCATATCTCATTCATCAAAATTGGTAACTCAAGTAGAGTAATTTTCTTCTCCCAGTGTTTTGCGTATTCTAACAATCAACAAGAATTTAGCCTTATGAACAACAAACCTTCTCTTTTCTTCCAGCTTAATCACACTACCGTGCATAAATAACAAAAGTTTCCCCTTTCAACATAAACAAAAACTGTTTTTTTTTTTTTTTTTTTTTTTTCCAAAGAGAGCTAAAAGAACTCAAATGACACTAACTTAATGTCTCATTACCCACTTCATGACAAGAGAGACACACTATTCTTTGATCTTCCAACCAGAAACCAATTCAATTTTAAATGCTGATAACAAGAACGCTCTAAATCATCACAACACTCCTCAGCTTCATCCAAAACAGTACTCCAGTTTATGAATAGTAACAGCCAATATAGACTTGGGATTTTAACTAAAAGCTCAGTGAAACTTCACTCACACAAGAAACTGAACACAAAGTCAAAACACATAAAAGTAAAATACCCAGATCAAACCAAACCCAGAAGAATCCAAATATGCTCATCCAAGACACAGTGTTAAAACTAAATATCCATGAAAAGTACCTGCAGTGGAGAAGGGACCAAAACGGCATGATGTTTGGTTTCATTGAGAGCAAAGTCAATGAATTTCTGGTAAGAAACTGCGGATATTTGAAGTAAACGAGGCTTCTTTCTTCTCCTCCAGTTGCAACTGTGGATGCTGGAGACTGAAGAAGATTTAAGAGTTGAGCAAAAGCTTAACATTGAACTACTGGAAGAAGAAGAAGAAGCAAGGGTTCACAACAGAAGATCTTGATGACACCACCATTAAAGTATTGAAAGAAGCTTCTTTGAACTTCTGGAAGTGTTGAAGTTAGCGAAAGACTTCACCTTTAACCGTGTAACTTCGCTCTTGAATGTGGGTTGGCGTGTCCAGAGCCAGAGGCTATCGCTATCCACTTTCATTAGATTCTCGTTATTACAAAAGCATCCTAGAAAAAGGAAGTTTCCTTCAAAATCACATGGTAATCCCCAACTATTGCAAAGTAACTTTTCACCCTTAAAACCAGATTGGGTATTCTCATCATTTTATATGCCATATATTTATATATATTTAAACAAACAAAAACACTATAAACCTGATAAAATCTTAATTCAATCCCCGATTCAAACACTAAAACCAAAAAAACAAAAAAAATATGTACAACAATAATACAAATTACAATAAACCACCCTTATCGGATAATTAGATTGTGACTTAAGCATGCAGCTCGACCATACAATTTAAGTTTGAATCGTTATAATTAAGTTATTTTGATTTGTTCAGCAATGGTAAATGATTTTTAATTACCTCTATTGTTTTCTAAAATATCGATAAAGCCTATCATTTTAGTCATAATATCACACACATCCCTTAGACTTTGGAAATTGACCATACAAATAACCATGTAACTTTCATAGTGACAACACCACCCTTATATCTCCCTCATTCGCAAGTTCACAACATTTATCTTCTCTTCTTTACTTAAACAACTACTATTTTTCTTTACTACTTCTAAATTTTTCACGAGTAAGGGAAAATTTTACTCATAATTCTTTTCACTGGTAAAAAGAGAAAAAAAATTATGAATATGGAGAAAATTTTAGTCCCATGAATTTCTATTCCCATTCATGGCTTGGTAACCATATATGAAAAAGAACAATGAGATCCTTTTTTAAAACCAAAGCACAATTTATCGTAGGGGTAGGGGTATTCGGTTCCGGGTACCCTATATTTTTTGAAGGAACTGGAATCGACGGTTCCTTGAAATTTGGAACCGAAACTGAAACTGACGGTTTCGGTTCCTAAGTACCCATAACAGAAACCTGTAACAACGGTTCCAATTCTGGGTACCTTGTAAAATTATATGACCCCCCAAAAGTTTTTAAAATGGTAAAAAAAAACTTTAAAAACTTACAAATACCCCCCAACCTGGCACTTGTTAACAAAAATTAAATTACAAATTATAAATTCAAAATTATAATTTCCATTACTTTGTAAAGATAGATTCTCAAAAGTCAAACCAACTTACTTTAAATGTTATGAAATATAAATATAAATATATTCACATTACTTTATCTACAGAATTTTTTATTAACCTACTATTTAATTTTATTTTATATTAGTCTCGATTCCGGTTCCTAACTATTGGAATCGCACAGTGATGGTTCAAAAAATTTAGAACCGGAACCTCCCTGTTGACTATCGGTTCTGGGTAGAAACTAGAATCAAACCCCAAAAATCTGTCGATTCTGGTTCAATCAGTTCTTTTGAAAACCCCTTATCATGTAAGTGCTTTTGATTTTGAAAGAGAAAGGTATAATCAATGAATAGATGAAAGGATGAAGGGATGGAACATAAAGCCAAAGAAACTGTACAATATGGCCCTAAGTATGAGTAATTGGGCTGAGAGCTTAGTCAAATGAGGTTAGATTTGTAATTTGACACCATTATCTCGAAAGGGTAATTCTATACCTCCCAAAAATACCTTAAAAATTACATTTGGATGATGTGTTATCTTATGTGATAGCCCTGTATGATTGCACATCGAGTGAGATTTTATGTATAATTATGAAGAAGAATAATATATAAATATAACATTGATGTATCAATTTGTTCGGTTTTATCATATCATTTACCAAATTATAGCTTCATTTTATATTTCAACATTACATAAGATTACACGTTATTTAAGTAAGAGTTTTGGTATAATTTTTGGCCTTTTGGGACATGAATATTTGGTTTTTTTTTTTTTTTTTTATCTACATAATAATGATGCAATCTCAAGAAGGAGAAAAATGATTTAGCATTTTAATGATAAGAAAATCATCCCACCAAACAACAAAATATTAATAAAAGACGGTTTTACTATCTCATTTAATTAACGTGATGAGAGACCTATATATAGCACTATTTCATTAGACCGTTTCATCACATCAAGGAAATGATGTCATGAGATTGTCTCGCGGATGAGAATGAGTTTTTTTTTAGTCGGTCAATATAGTAACAAGAATGACATGTATTGTTTAGTAAAAAAACTTATACGAGATGATCTCGTTAAATCATTGGATAATCTTATTTATATAAACTTTTTGCATAAAGAGAATTTGTATAAACTTACGTGGTACATTATGTGAGTGTCATATGACATGAAGTTACGTGGATCTTAATACCATATGACATATTTTGTGACATGCTACGTAAGTTTGTACAAATTCTCTTTGTACAAATAACATTACCCTAAATCATTATGCTGATATGGTGAGAGACCGTCTGTTAATAATAATTTCTTAAAACCATCTATCATAGAGATGATTATTATTCATAACGAACAATAGTTGTGGTTGTTGAAAAACAAAACTATTGTATATATGATACTATTTAATTGATTTCAATTAAACGGTCTCATAACATCAATATGACAATGTGGCGAGATCAACTCACCAAAGTATTTCTTATCTTAAGATATATATAAAGTAACCATCAAAGCTCTTAGATAGGTGATTAGTGAAATATTATTTGCTTTTGTTTTTGTGGCCAATCATGAGCATGCAGAACTACAAAGTACAAACCTTCTCCCAATACGGCGCCGGTTCTAAACACCGAACCTCCTCCAAACTTTAAAGGTTACTTCTGTAATTTCACCCACTACCCTCCCAACCGCGTGCTGACAATCCACATCCCACACTGTCCGATCAATCTCTGCCCAACTCCTATTTGCCAAGTGGATGCATCTTATTGCACTCACGTTTTCATTTAAGCCTTTAAAATAGTCAATTTCATTTATTTATTTTTACGATTTTAATCAATTTTTTTATGCTTAGTTTATTAATACATTAGTCAAAGACTTTCTTTTAACAGAAAATAAATTGCTCACATATTCAAAAAAATCTAAAATTATTAAATTTCTTAAGATTATAGAAAATATTTTCTAAAATTCGAATTAAAAGAGTTCTAAAATGAATTTAATTAAATTGAAAATTATTTTATTCATGTAAGACCCTAAGTTAAACTCTACTATATATATAATCACTTTATTCACATTTTTATAAAATTTAATTTAATACATTTGATTAATTATATTTAATTAAAATATTTTATTTAAAATGTTATATATAGATCCTCTCAAAATATTTTTTAATTCTTTTAAAATAACAAAAATTATCTAATAGTTATTAATAAATTATGAAAAAAATCGTTAAAATTTATTTTGTTATAAATTAATAAACATATAAATATATTTTTTATCGTTTAATTTAATCAATAAAACACAACGACAAAAGTATTTCACTATTTCTATTATTTTTGAAATTTTAAATAAATTTTTATTATTTATTTGCATTTAATTAAAAAAATAATATAGAGAGAAGGCTACTATAAACACGTTTCTCCAAAGAAAAAAATAAAAAATAAAAATGAAAACCCTTGATATCGCTTCTTAATTTTCTCTTTTGATAAACATAAACGTAACAACAAAGCGCTGTCTCTCTCTCTCTCTCTCTTTTCTGATCGGCGATTAATCCAAACTATACGCCTCGTCGTCTTCCTCTTCCACTTACCACCATCCTTCTCCGTCTACTCACTACTCGCCGTTCCTTAACCGCCACCGTCGTAACCGCAATCCGCATCCGAAACCCTGACCCGAAACCAAACCCAATCATACGTCGTCGTTTTTCTTTTTGACCCGTTCTTTTTTAAAAATTTAATTGTCACCTTACCTGGCCGGTGATTTAATTCAGTTTCCGGCGATTAAGAAGGTGCGCACGATTACTAACCTGCGCACTCTCCCTTTTGTTAATGTGAAAGTTTGACCCGATTAGTCAATCTCGTTGTGTGTGGATAAATGAGTGGGTTTAGTCACGTGTTCTTTTTTTTTTTTGAATTTTTCCTGGTCTGTTCGCGTTGAGTTTTGTGTTTTCGGGGAACAAAGTTTTTAATTTAGGGTTTTCGATTGCGAATTTAGGGTTTCGTTTGTGGTTTGAGGGGGAGTTTTGAGGGGTTTTAGAGATGGATTTTGTTTGATTTCGAGTTGGACATTGTGGATCTGTTTGATCTGGTTATACGATTTGTTTTGTGTTTAGTGAGTCTTTTTGGCTGTTAAAGATGGGATTTTGTTCTTTCGTGAGGTTCTCTCATTTCGAGCTTTAATGAAGTGATTTTGGTACTCGTTTCTTGTGTTTCTGATAAGTTTTTTATTACATTTGATCCAAGAACGTGAATGTTGTTTTTATTTCAATGTTTCCGTGTCAAGTTTGAATTTCCAATGCCGCGTCTTGTTCTTTGGAATGTCCAGAACCAACTTGCACTCATCTTCCTTGTTTTTTATAAATGCAAATGGAGAATTTAAGAAGCTTAGGACTGTAGAAGACAATAGTAGTTGTTCTGATAGCCCATAAATTTCCACAAACAATTAAGCTGTCCGAGGGAACCAGGGACCTGTGACTTTTTTCTAAAATGATTAACTATTTCTTAAGCGATGCTTACTTTTTCTTTTTGCTTCGTAGCTATGATAGAAATGAAGTTTAGGTTTGTGTTTTTTGGTCTCCTGTTGCTGAAACTGAGTTTGCTCGTCATTTTTTTGTGGACAAAAATGTTTTAGTTTGTATTTTGACTTTGATCGAGAACTGCTTATCACTGCTATTTACATCCATCCATTCTTCTATCTTTTTCTTTGTATTGAGGTTATGTCTTATTTGTTGCTCAGGGGTTGGAAGATAGCATAACAAGTCTTTCTGAAAGCTGGAGGTGTAAATAGAATTTCCATGTGAGAGGATGGCTTTCTATAGGAATTTCACTAGCGAAACAGTTTCACAAAGTGTACTTGAAGACAAAGGCCAAGAACAAAGTGTTAGTAGAATTCACAGCTCAGTAGGTAATGAGGATTTAGATGGGACTTACGGTGAAAGAGATTTTGATATTAATATGGATGTACAGTATCAAAGTGATGGAGAATTAGATGATGCTAGTAGGTTGCAGAATGGGGCAGCTGCTGATGATCATGGCAGTGTGAGAGATTTAAATATGCAGCCTTCTGGAAGGAGAACAGCTCTGTCTGGGAGATGGGGTTCAACTTTTTGGAAGGACTGCCAACCTATGGGCCCTGCCGCTGGCGGGTCTGATTCCGGGCATGATTCAAAATCTGAATATAAAAATGTTGAAGGGTCTGAAGACAATTCACTGGATGACAGAAATGATAGATTGGAGTCTGATGATGAGGGGCAAAAAGAAGTTGGCAAGGGGCCAAGAGTTCAGTCTGATGTACCAGCAGATGAAATGTTGTCTGATGAGTACTATGAGCAGGATGGGGAAGATCAAAGTGACTCCATGCATTATAGAGGGTTTAGCCATTCTGTTGGCATGAGTTCTAGGCCCCAGTCTAAGCCTGTAGCTGTTAATAACAATGTGTCAAGAAGATCAAGAGCTTTAAAGAACCGTGAATATGATGACGACAATGACAATAAAGGTGATGCTGATTATGAAGATGAGGATGAAGAAGAAGGTAAATTACTTCACATTGATTTAGTGCTCTTCAAACTGTGAAGAACAAAAAAGGGTAAAGAACAAAGGATGTAGTCCTTAACTTCTTCTCAATGTGGAAAGCTTGGATTGAAAACGTTATTGTCTTATTATTTGCAGATGACCCTGATGATGCAGACTTTGAGCCTGATCATGGTGTTACAAGTGGTCGCACCGGCAACAAGGTTAGTGAATATGTCATCAAGCCAACTAATTACTGAGGAATGATGTTATTGCATTGCAATCTCTACTTCCTTTCACTTAACTTTCTATGGTTATGATTTTCTTTCCTTAACAACTAATTACTGAAATATAACTTATCTATGTTGAGATTCCATTTTCTTATACACAGTGAGTGTAATGTGTCACATTTCATCTGTGTTGACAAGGGAAATTTGTTATCTTTCTGATTTGTGTTAAGCCTAGTGAAGGGAAATCACAGTTCTTCGGTGTTTTCAAAGCGTTTAAAATGAGAAGTGCTTGATTCAATATTAGATTGTCACATTTTGGATCCATTAGGTAGTGAAACTGTGGAAGCTTAATAATAAGGGTGAAACTATTAATAAAGCCAGTTTCATGTTTCTTATTAAAAAAAGTTTGAAATTAAAACAATTTGTTTTGGATTGTTTGTAGATGTTTGATGTGCTGGAGAGTAGATACCATGCAGCTAGTCATACAGGATACATTAGGAAATTGTTTATGTTGCCTATTTGGTGGCTAGCTTTGGAGAAAATATAAAGTTTTAGGTTTTGGGACATGGAAGCAAAGAGTTTGAGGGCGTCCGATGTAAATATGTTTATTCTTTAATTTTTGGATGAAAATATTTACTAGTTTTTAAGAAGTTCTTTATAGCTTATTGTGAAGAGCCTGAAGGAAAATTTTAGGATTTGTTTGGAAGGATGGATTGGTTGCTAAAAATGGGAATGATTTGCTCTTTTTTATTTCATTTCTTGGTTGTTTTGAGGATAGAATGGACTATATTGTTTAATGGAGTGAAGGAGATCTTGAGGTTTTTAGAATGAGGGGTTTTGAGTTTTTAAAGGCAAGTTTCAAGATTTGGTTGTGGATTTTTAATTAGAGTCATGGAAACAATGCAAAAGAGATGAGAGAGATAGAAACTTGTGGAGAGAAAGTAAAAGAATCTAGGCAACTTTGCCTTTGTCAAATCAAATATCTTGTCATTTAATTTTTATTAGTCTTGAAAGAGTACATCAAAATTGTGATCCTCTGTATCTCTTCTTGTTTTTTGTAACTTTTTTTTTTTTTTTTTAAATTTTTAATGTGATTGGAAAAATTTCAGCTCCAGATGATGAGATTTTAACTCTGAAATGTGGTTTGTGATGGTCGGTTGGTAGAATGAGGCTTGAGCACTTAGAAATAAGGTTGTGTTGGTGTCTTCGTGATGATAGAGTTAATGTAAAATGATTGTTTCTTGGCTATANAGATGAGAGAGATAGAAACTTGTGGAGAGAAAGTAAAAGAATCTAGGCAACCTTGCCTTTGTCAAACCAAATATCTTGTCATTTAATTTTTATTAGTCTTGAAAGAGTACATCAAAATTGTGATCCTCTGTATCTCTTCTTGTTTTTTGTAACATTTTTATTTTTAATGTGATTGGAAAAATTTCAGCTCCAGATGATGAGATTTTAACTCTGAAATGTGGTTTGTGATGGTCGGTTGGTAGAATGAGGCTTGAGCACTTAGAAATAAGGTTGTGTTGGTGTCTTCGTGATGATAGAGTTAATGTAAAATGATTGTTTCTTGGCTATATTCCTATTTTATTTACCACAAGGGTGGTGGGTAGAAGGCTATTTCTAGCAATGATCTTCCTAGGTGTTTCTGGCGATGGTCATAGAATTGGATTCTGGGGTATGTTTTAGGATGACGTATGTTTTAAAGCTATTAAGCATTTTGTTTCATTAATTGAATGCGTTCAGCAAGTTAAGGCCTTGTGCAAGGTGTTTGCAATCTTAGTGGTTGTAGTTGTGCATGAGGAAAGTCAGTTTTATCAGAGAGACTTCAGAGATTGACTGTGAAATTTGTGTATTGGTTTTTATGCTTATCTTATTCATGTTGTTTAAGATCCCTTGGGTGAAAAATGTATTTGGCAGGTGTTGTTTACTTGGTTCATGAATAGTTATTGAATTTGCTGCCTTGTAATTGTTTTGATCTTTGTGCATGCTAATAAACTGTTTTTCCCCCTGTTTTTACCAGGATAAAGACTGGGATGGTGAAGAATCTGATGAAGAAGAAATCAGTGAGGAGGATCTAGATATCTCTGATGATGATGATTCTTATTATATGAAGAAACCTAAGGGTAGGCAACGAGGGGTGAAAGCCAGTCGTAATGTAAAATCTGCTAGGGAACATAAACCATTGTATGCATCTAGTCGACAAAGAAGAGGGAAAGCATCAGTTGAAGAGGACGATTACTCTGCTGAGGATTCGGACAGTGAGAGTGATGAGGCTTTCAAGAGCACAACCAGGAGAGGTGCGCAACTTCGTAAAGGCAATGCTCGGTCCACGCTGATGACAAGTTTTACTGGACAAAACAGTGAGGTTCGCACTTCAACTAGGTCAGTTCGGAAGGTATCATATGTTGAGAGCGATGAAAGTGAAGAAGTTGATGAAGGCAAGAAGAAAAAGCCCCAAAAGGTTTTTTTTTTTTTGTCTTTTAATCTTATTTCTATTAATAGATATTGTTTTTACGTTTCAAATTTAGTGAATTATATTCTTGACTTAATACTTTTTGCTATTATTTTACCATAATTTAGGAGTAAAATGGATGTTTGGCTTAATCTGGTAAATGATACTTTGTGACGTAATCTGGAAAGAGGGTTATATGGGCGGATTATTGAATCCTATAGTCTTACTGTATCCTTTTCTCCTCCTCTTTCCATTTGTGTTTATGTGTGTCTGTTTGGAAGGGGTGTGTTGATATTTTTTTACCGCATCATGTGGTTTACGATAGAGGAGCTTTTTAGTTTCTCACACTGTATGCAAATTTTTTACTTTTAATTTGAAAAAATGATGTATGCTAAATTCAAATATGTTGTTTCCTTTTTATCTTTAAATCCTTGTAACCTGGTGATAAATGTGGCATACTTAAGAACTGGAAACATGGCTTGAAATATAGGATGTAAAACTTGAGACATTGATGTTTTTGCTTGTCTTTGAATGCCTAACAGTATTGATGATCTCTTCACTTTCCTTATTTCATGAATTAGGTTGCCTTTGTACTTGCTGCTAAATACAAATTCTTGAAGGCTAATGAGACTTGTAATTTAGTTGTTTAACGTTCTGTTTTCAAGGAGTTGCTTTTGATGGGTTTAATCCATTTTTCATCATAACTTGCTTATTAAACAATGAGTTTAATGTCTGTATGGTTGTGTATGCATCTCTCTGTTGTCTGTCTTTTAGTTGACTTAACTATACTTTCTTACAGTGTAACTGTTTGTTCCTGGCCCATTATACCATGAAGTTTTGTTCTGTTTTTGCATTCTATTTGAATGATCTGATTTTTATTTTTTTCCCCTTGCAATCAATTGTCTAGGATGAGATTGAGGAGGAAGATGGTGATACCATTGAAAAGGTGCTATGGCACCAGCCAAAGGGCATGGCTGAAGATGCTTTAAAGAACAATAGATCAACAGAGCCTGTGCTGTTAAGTCACTTGTTTGATTCTGAGCCTGATNTATTAAACAATGAGTTTAATGTCTGTATGGTTGTGTATGCATCTCTCTGTTGTCTGTCTTTTAGTTGACTTAACTATACTTTCTTACAGTGTAACTGTTTGTTCCTGGCCCATTATACCATGAAGTTTTGTTCTGTTTTTGCATTCTATTTGAATGATCTGATTTTTATTTTTTTCCCCTTGCAATCAATTGTCTAGGATGAGATTGAGGAGGAAGATGGTGATACCATTGAAAAGGTGCTATGGCACCAGCCAAAGGGCATGGCTGAAGATGCTTTAAAGAACAATAGATCAACAGAGCCTGTGCTGTTAAGTCACTTGTTTGATTCTGAGCCTGATTGGAATGAGGTGGAATTCCTAATAAAATGGAAAGGCCAGTCACACTTGCATTGTCAGTGGAAATCATTTGCTGAGCTTCAAAATGTATGTTTGTAATTTTCAATCTTAGATCTGTTGTTCATGCATGTATGTTGTTGTGTTGTGGCATATTTCTGTATAATTATATTGGAGTTGATGTTCATGCAACTTTTAATATTATTGTTATTTTTTTTTTTTTTTTTTCCTTTATTGTTCAAATAACTGTTACATTTTATCTGTGTGAGTTTGCAGCTTAGTGGTTTTAAAAAGGTTTTGAATTATACAAAAAAAGTAACAGAGGATGTAAGGTACCGGAAGGCTGTTTCACGTGAAGAGGTAATGCTTGGCTTATATGCACCAAATCTCATTTTTTGGAGTTCTCATTTCTGATGCATGCATGGACTTCCAATAAGCATTTTAATGATTTATTCCCTTTGACTTGTGATTTGTATCTTGGTTATTGAGATATAAACGTAGATAAATATTTATCCAAAAACAAGCTACAGCAGAGCCTTTAAGATAATGTATTTAGTTCATTAGTCTTATTGGCGATTGGCGATTGGTATATGTGGAAGTCAATATTCAGTTATTTGACTTGCTTCAGGGAGGGACATGTTATTACTTCATAGTAGGATCACAAAAGTTAAAATAAGCAAGTTTTTAAAACTTTATTTGTTTCAAAATGTACCTGAGGAAGTTCATGAAAACAGTCCTGTTCTATACATTTTTCTCCTGGGCTCTGTGCTAAATAATTTTATAATAAATGACATGTTATTGGGTGCCAATGAGTACATTGCTCTCTGTTTCTTTTGCTATGGTAATTTATTTTATCTTTCTATGTACTCTCAAAAAATTATGTCTGTATCTTTTTACGATGATTCTTGATCATTCATAAGGCATAGATTTGCACTAAAATATTTGTAAGGCTACTGACCTGTTTCTTAATTTTTGTTGTTTTGTTTGCCTGTTAGATTGAGGTCAATGATGTGAGTAAGGAAATGGACTTGGATATCATCAAGCAAAATAGTCAGGTTTACACTTTTGCATTTATATACTTTTGTATCTACTGCCCTTAAATATGTTAAGTTTTCTTTCTTTTGCTTTAATGTTTTTGTGATTATTCAGGTTGAGAGGATAATTGCTGATCGAATTAGTAAAGATAGCTCTGATAATGTGATGCCAGAGTATTTAGTCAAGTGGCAAGGCCTTTCATATGCAGAAGCGACCTGGTATAACTAGACTGGATTTATCATTCTTTCTAATCTTGTATTCGAAATAAGACTAGTTATCCATTTTCGGCGCAACTGCATCCTTATTTTATGTAAATTGTAGCATCTGGTTTTCCATACTTTTCTGGATAAAATATCATTTGTGCTAAAATGGTATATCTAGGCTCTCCTGAAGGGGGAAAAACGCTTCATCACTTGTATCATTTGTGGTTTCCTCTTTTATATTCTGTTGCTTAATTTTGCTTCTTATATGAAGATGAATTTTGTATCATGACAATAATTAATATATAATAATTGTTTTTGATGTTTGGTTTTAGGGAGAAGGACGTAGATATTGCTTTTGCTCAAGATGCTATTGATGAGTACAAGGTAGAGTATCATATAGGTTTTTTTTTTATGTTTCAATTTTTTTTTTTTTTTTTTCATTTTCTTTTAGTGAGCTTTTCTTCAGCGTGGCAATATTTTTTCAGTTTGTTACATTTTGATAACCAAAAATTCTTTAATCGTTTTTTTTTTTTTTTGGGCCAATTTTATGGATGGGTAATCACTATAGACATGCCTCAAGTTTTCACTCTCCTTGGCACTTTGTGTCGAGCTAAGTTTATCATCTGTTCTTTTCTAGAATTATGGTTTGAATGAGATATTTTAACCGTAATTTTTTATTTACACCCTTAACTTGAATTTCCACCATTCATTTGGTTAAAATCAGAAGTCAAAAAGTCATTTTTATTTCTCACAACTCATATAGTCTCTACATCATTGGATTAAGATGATGATTGGGTGAAAATTTAAATTAAGTTTTCTAGTCGGAAATTTAAGTAAAAGATACCAACCCTCGTAGCTTTGCACAGTATCTATCTTATGCTGTAACTATAACTTTAGCATAGTGAGCTTGCTAGATGTGGTGATGGGTGAGCATGCATAATTATAACAGGATTTTGTATAGTATTCAAGTTTGTGATCAATCATTTGTTTGTGAGGCTGCATTTTAAAATCACAGTTTCGTTCATTTCTTTTTAATGTACTTGTGAATATGAACACACACTCCCTTGAAAGTGAGAATTATGGTGTAAAGAGCTTGTGATTTGTTTTTTTGATCAGGCTCGAGAGGCTGCAATGGCTGTACAAGGGAAAATGGTGGATCACCAGCGTAAGAAAGGCAAAGGTCTGTAATATAGTGGTGTTTCTGTGGGGTTTTTAGCTCCATTCCTCTTTTTAGCATCTTGTATCATGAGTTGTAAAGTATAAAATAAAAAATTATTCTTTTCTCCTTATGGTTTTTCTTCTTCCGATCTTATTTTTCGTTTTCTAAGCCTCTTCTCTTTTCATCTGACTCTTCTTTCCTCAGTCATGTAAACCATACATGTGAACAAATCATTTCAACTTTGAACTATTTTGATGTGCAGCAAGTTTACGAAAGCTTGATGAACAACCTGAATGGTTAAAAGGAGGAAAGCTTCGTGATTATCAACTTGAAGGTTTAAATTTTCTGGTTAATAGGTATGCTCTTCTCATTTGGTTAAAGTTTTGGTATTTGATTTCTTAAACCTTTCTAGTCATACATGGTAGTAATTAGTGTCTCTTCATATGACAGTTGGAGAAATGATACTAATGTCATTTTGGCTGATGAAATGGGTCTCGGTAAAACTGTTCAGTCAGTGTCAATGCTTGGTTTCTTACAGGTGAACTTTGGTTCTCCTTTCGAGTAATGGACTTGGAAAACGTTGTTGTTGTTAATTCAAATAAAATTTATTTTATTTTGTTTTCTGCAGAACGCTCAACAAATACCTGGTCCATTTCTTGTAGTTGTACCATTATCCACCTTGTCTAACTGGGCGAAAGAATTTAGAAAGTGGCTGCCCTCCATGAATATTATTGTATATGTTGGTACCCGTGCAAGCCGAGAGGTGAGTCATTTTATTTATGTAAGTGTTTGGATTGTACATATGAAGAGGGCTTGGATATTTCTTATTTGTGTTGTGATGGCTAATCATCTTTTTCTTTAACTTTTGTTCTTTTAAGTATTGTTATGAACTTCTGGTCAGATACTGTATTTTTGTTAAATCATTGTTTGCATTGATGAGCATGTTTTTTTTTTTTTTTCTCTTAATGATAAACTTTCTCTTGATTCTTAGTCCTTTTCTTCTCTCTCTGTTTCTTTGGTTACAGGTGTGCCAGCAATATGAGTTTTATAACGATAAGAAAGTTGGCAGGCCTATAAAATATAATGCCCTGTTGACTACATATGAAGTGGTCCTAAAGGACAAAGCTGTTCTGTCCAAGATTAAGTGGAATTATTTGATGGTTGATGAGGCACATAGGTTAAAGAATAGTGAGGCACAGTTGTACACAACACTTTCGGTATGCCATGTTTCTAATTAGTAAAATTATTTTATTTGTTTTGCATTTTTGGATTTGATAATTTACTTTGGTCGCTTCTTAATAAATTTCTTATTTCCCTCTAGGAATTTAGCACCAAAAACAAGTTGCTCATTACTGGCACTCCATTGCAAAACAGTGTGGAAGAGCTATGGTATGTATTCCTTATGTTAGTATATTAGCATTGCAATTGCTGTCCACAGAGCAAAATCTTATTTGTTAGTGATCCTTCATTCCATAATAGAAGTTTTCTTAACCTTGAACTATTGATATCTCCCAACAAAACTTAGGGGTCATCATAACTACCATTGAGTATTACTATTCCTTCTACAAAGTCTGCTATGTTTGCCTGCATCTGTGGAAGTATTGACAGAGTAACCAGACCAAGGTAGTCTGATATGGAGTTCATTCTGACCTGTTGCAAGATCACTAAATCTGCAATTGTTGCTAGTTAGGCATTTGTGATGTGAGACCGCATAGTGCACTGGACTGTTGAATCATGTGTCTAGTGCTTGGTGTAGTGTTGGATTCAACAAGATTGTATATAGTGAATAGTCTTTTCACTAATAAATTGATTAAGACCAATTTGAATGAAACTACTTGATTATTTAACTTTGAATTGTTAAACACCAGGAATTTGTTTTCTATTAGCAAATCAGTAAATATATAGTTTTATACTTTTAGTTTTATATTCATATGCTTAATTACCTTATTTGTGTGATTAAATAATTGAAGGAATTTTATGAAAGGTAATTAAAATTTTAAATACTAATTTATAAATTGATTAAGACCAATTTGAATGAAACTAATTGATTATTTAACTTTAAATTGTTAAACACCAGGAATTTGTTTTCTATTAGCAAATCAGTAAATATATAGTTTTTAACTTTTAATTTTATATTCATTTGCTTAATTACCTTATTTGTGTGATTAAATAATTGAAGGAATTTTATGAAAGGTAATTAAAGATTTAAATACTAATTTCAACATTTGTTTCTAGTACAGAAATAAAAATGAACGCCAAATAGGTATTTGTATATCAATTCAAGAGTTAGAATGATAAGTTCAAGAGTAATATGGAAGCCAAGTTGCTAATTGAAGACTTTTATTTCCTATCTCCAGGGCTCTGCTTCACTTTCTTGATCCTGATAAGTTCAAGAGTAAGGATGATTTTGTCCAAAATTACAAGAATCTTAGTTCATTCAATGAAAATGAGGTACAAAATTTTTCCTTAAGTCAATTATTTCTTTTGCAAGTATTCTTGTTTCATCCAATAAATCATTTTTTGATATGTGTGGGTGTCTACATGTAGCTTGCTAATCTTCATATGGAACTGAGGCCTCACATTCTCCGAAGAGTCATCAAGGATGTTGAGAAGTCTTTGCCTCCAAAGATTGAACGTATTCTTAGAGTTGAAATGTCCCCTCTTCAGAAACAGTAAGTATTATTTACTTAATAATATATATAATATTCTCTTTAGTTAAGTCGTGATTTCCTGCTCCTTACTTTGTTCTAGGTACTATAAGTGGATTCTAGAACGCAACTTCCATGATTTGAACAAGGGAGTTCGTGGGAATCAAGTAAGTATATTCAAATGGCATTTGGACAATTTTTAGGCTAAGTACACTATTAACAATGATGTTAACAAATTTTAACCATTGCATAATATATATTGTTTCCATAGTGGTATTATTGGTGTTATTCTTAAAAATGGTTCACTCAATAATATCTTTAAATGTCACTACATGTGTTGATTATGGAAAATTCGTGCATTGCAGGTTTCACTTTTGAATATTGTGGTAGAATTGAAAAAGTGTTGCAATCACCCCTTCCTATTCGAGAGTGCAGACCATGGTTATGGTGGGGACATGGGTACTAATGATAGCAGTAAATTGGAGAGAATTATTTTAAGCAGTGGGAAGCTTGTTATACTTGATAAGCTACTTACCAGGTTGCATGAGACAAAACATCGTGTGTTGATCTTTTCCCAGGTTTGTTTTGAAAGTCTTTCCACTGTATATGCTCCTATAAACTTACTAAAAGTTTGTTGAGCTTGGATATGATGTTTCTGTAAGTTGAAAATGATGTGGCCCATTCATATTGTTAAATCAACGTCTATCGGCATTTGTGTAGATATGTTAATAGTCATGAGCATATGGTTGGTGATTTCCATTTATGAATATATTCTCTTTGTTTTCATTTTCAAATACCCTTTTTAGAAAATGATTGTGAACACATTTTTAAAATTTGAAAACATAACATCAAAGTTTTTTTATTTTTTTTTTTTTCTCATTTTGAAATTTATTTTTAGAAATTAAAACACTAAGAACAGCCTTTATTGAATCAATAGCTGTAATTTGAAACATTTTCTGTTGTCATTGACATATCAAACTGTTGTACATCTAATACATTCTAATGGTATAAGGATTTCTATACACACAGTCGCATAGTTTATGTGTTTACTAGTTTTTACTTCAGATCAAGAGGATATTAACAGGAGCCATTAATTGTTTCAATGATAAATAAGTGCAGATGGTTCGAATGTTGGATATACTAGCAGAGTACATGTCTTATAGAGGTTTCCAATTTCAAAGGCTTGATGGTAGTACAAAGGCTGATTTTCGCCAGCAAGCCATGGATCATTTTAATGCACCTGGTAGTGAGGATTTCTGCTTCTTGCTTTCAACTCGTGCTGGTGGCCTTGGCATCAATCTTGCAACAGCGGACACAGTTATAATATTTGATTCTGACTGGAACCCGCAAAATGACTTACAGGTCTTAAACAAGATTACGTCATGTTTCTCTGTCTGTCATTATTATTTTATGATAAGTATTTGTTTACCCTGTCACTGGTCAATTATTGCTATTTGTAATTCAATTTTGTTTCAGGCAATGAGTAGAGCTCATAGAATTGGGCAGCAAGAAGTTGTCAACATCTATAGATTTGTTACAAGCAAAAGTGTTGAGGAAGACATCCTGGAGCGTGCTAAGAAAAAGATGGTGAATGCATAGATCATTAAGTGTTTCATTTCATTTACCCAAAAGACACATGGCATACCTGTGTTTTTATGTGCCTACGTTGTGTGTGAATGATGCTATATATTTTCAGCTGCTCAGTTTTCCTCCGGTCCCAATTATTTAACATGTTTTCTTGTGTCAAATGTGTTCTTTTAGGTTCTTGACCATTTGGTGATCCAAAAGTTAAATGCAGAGGGTAGGCTGGAGAAGAAAGAAGCAAAGAAAGGGAGTTATTTTGACAAAGTAAGGACATGTAAATTGATATTTGCTTTAATTAACACTATTTGTCATATAAAACCTATATTTGAGATTCTGTTTTAGCTGTAGTTTCTTTTTCATTTCCTTTGCTTGGATCTTAGGTGAAATTGTGACATTTTCAGTATCCAGATTGGTTCTTTATTGATTTTGTTTTTAGTAAATTCTAACACCATTCCTTTTTGTGATTATAGAATGAACTCTCTGCAATTTTGAGATTTGGGGCTGAGGAACTTTTTAAAGAAGACAGAAATGAAGAGGAAAGTAAAAAGAGACTTCTAAGTATGGATATTGATGAAATACTTGAAAGAGCAGAGAAAGTTGAGGAGAAGGAAGCCGAAGGAGAGCAAGGGAAGGAACTGCTGAGTGCTTTTAAGGCAAGGAGAGAACTCACTCTTTGTGATGGAGTTTACTATTCACTCCCTTCCCTTTAGTTCATTTTTTTTACTGGTTGTCTGTATGTGGAAAATAATGGGGTGGAAGTTGGTCTTCTAGCTGCTCTGCTATATTTCAAGCATGCTGATTTGCTTTATGTCTTTTTGATACCTTTTCTATTTCTTTGATTATACCCAGGTTGCCAATTTCTGTAGTGCCGAAGACGATGGGAGTTTTTGGAGTCGTTGGATAAAACCTGATGCTGTAGCTCAAGCTGAAGTATGATCTTGATTTTGCAATTCAAGCATATAGTACTACACTATTTTTCTTTTTGGGGTTTAATTTTGTACTTAGAATTTTGTTTAGCTTTAGATGTGCTTAAGATTTTATTTTCCTCGCTTTAGGAAGCTTTAGCTCCTCGTGCTGCGAGGAATACTAAGAGCTATGCAGAGCCAAATGAACCTGAGAGAAGTAGTAAAAGGAAGAAGAAAGGGTCTGAGGCTCAGGACCCTCCGGAGAGAGTCCAAAAGCGCCGCAAAGCAGAATTTTCTGTTCCCACAGTCCCAATTATGGAGGGAGCGTCTGCACAAGTGAGAGATTGGTCTTATGGGAATCTTTCTAAGAGAGATGCCCAGCGTTTTTCTCGTGCGGTATGCTTTATGATACTTAAAAAATCTGTTAGCCTTCTATTTTGGTCTACCTTGTATTTACATTTGTTCTAAGCAAACTTGCTCATATCCTTGTCTGTATGCCATTTTTGACAAACATAGCGAGCTCTAATATAAAGAGGAGGGAGAAAATCCTAATATAGGTTTTTTCTTGTAAAACCTTTTATGTTTAAAATTTTGAAGAAAGGTTAAGAAGAGCTTATTTGAAATTTCCAAATTTTCATCTTCTTGTCATAGACAAAAAGCATTTTTAGTCATCTATAAGCACTAAGTAAATTGTTATAAAAACAAAAGAACTCTTTGACATCAATAAATTTCTTTGCCTGTAGATAAGCTTTTTCAAATGGGCACTAAGGGTTACTCAAGATCTGTTGAACTTTTGCTCTAGTCTTGTAAATCCCAATGATATTCATGTGAAAGGTCCAAGTTTAGCTTTATTAAGAGCTTGAACCAGTGAGAATAACAACTATTAGAATCAAAATAATTACTGAATTCACCCTCAATATGTATAAACATGAGCTGTTCTGGTATCATTATTATATAACAGAGATTCTGATTTCAGTGTACCAATTAAATATGATTGTTTGAAGTTGTCAGACGACAATAATTGAGGGGTCTATTCACTTTATTTCAATTGGGTCTTAACTCAGAGGTTCTGATTTCAGTGTGCTAATTAAAGTTGATTGTTTTGAAGTACTCAGATATTGACTCAAGAACTTATAGACATTCATTTTAGTTCTATTGGATCTTAAATCAACATGAGTTCTGTTAATATTTAAAATCAACTAATAAATTCAGATAGACCTCTCCTCCTGATGTAATGAATTGTTTTGATGATATTTAGTAGCGAAGAAACAGAAAGGTTTCCTGAATAGTGGATACAAAAGCTTAAAAACCTGAAGCATAATAAGTAACTATAAGCCTTTATGTTACTCTATAATCTTTTTTCATCTCATCTTCTTGATCTCTTTCTGATGACTAGTTTGATACCTCTTGCATTATCCTCTAGTTGTAGACTTGCTTATGGCACGGGTAAAATGTGTTTAGCATCTTCTGTTTGTTGGCTAGAACCTATGTTTCTGTCTCTTTGCTTAATCACACGACAGTTATAATGAAAATGTTGTCACTTTTTGTTTTTCTTATGAACAAAAAATTAGATTATGAAGTTTGGGAACCACAGTCAAATCAGTCAAATAGCTGCAGAGGTTGGTGGTGCAGTTGCAACAGTTCCACCTGAAGCGCAGATTGAGCTTTTTGATGTTTTAATTGAGGGGTGTACAGAGGCAGTCAAAGTAGGAAGTCTAGACCCAAAGGTTGGTTTTGAATATTATTCTGCTAATGCATATTGGTGTTTTCCATGTGGTCATATAATGTTACTATTTTAATTTTTTGTAGGGTCCTTTGCTGGATTTTTTTGGTGTGTCTGTGAAGGCTAATGATCTACTGACACGTGTCCAAGAACTTCAACTCCTAGAGAAGCGCATTATTCGCTATGAAGATCCTATTAAGCAATTTCGAGTGCTCACATACCTTAAACCTTCAAATTGGTCCAAAGGTTGTGGCTGGAATCAAAGTATGTGTGTCTGTTCTTTTGCACCTGTTTTGTTCATTATATTATTTAATAGATTGGTATAGGTATTTTTTTAGGAACTCACAGTCGCATAGTTTATGTGTTTACTAGTTTTTACTTCAGATCAAGAGGATATTAACAGGAGCCAGTAATTGTTTCAATGATAAATAAGTGCAGATGGTTCGAATGTTGGATATACTAGCAGAGTACATGTCTTATAGAGGTTTCCAATTTCAAAGGCTTGATGGTAGTACAAAGGCTGATTTTCGCCAGCAAGCCATGGATCATTTTAATGCACCTGGTAGTGAGGATTTCTGCTTCTTGCTTTCAACTCGTGCTGGTGGCCTTGGCATCAATCTTGCAACAGCGGACACAGTTATAATATTTGATTCTGACTGGAACCCGCAAAATGACTTACAGGTCTTAAACAAGATTACGTCATGTTTCTCTGTCTGTCATTATTATTTTATGATAAGTATTTGTTTACCCTGTCACTGGTCAATTATTGCTATTTGTAATTCAATTTTGTTTCAGGCAATGAGTAGAGCTCATAGAATTGGGCAGCAAGAAGTTGTCAACATCTATAGATTTGTTACAAGCAAAAGTGTTGAGGAAGACATCCTGGAGCGTGCTAAGAAAAAGATGGTGAATGCATAGATCATTAAGTGTTTCATTTCATTTACCCAAAAGACACATGGCATACCTGTGTTTTTATGTGCCTACGTTGTGTGTGAATGATGCTATATATTTTCAGCTGCTCAGTTTTCCTCCGGTCCCAATTATTTAACATGTTTTCTTGTGTCAAATGTGTTCTTTTAGGTTCTTGACCATTTGGTGATCCAAAAGTTAAATGCAGAGGGTAGGCTGGAGAAGAAAGAAGCAAAGAAAGGGAGTTATTTTGACAAAGTAAGGACATGTAAATTGATATTTGCTTTAATTAACACTATTTGTCATATAAAACCTATATTTGAGATTCTGTTTTAGCTGTAGTTTCTTTTTCATTTCCTTTGCTTGGATCTTAGGTGAAATTGTGACATTTTCAGTATCCAGATTGGTTCTTTATTGATTTTGTTTTTAGTAAATTCTAACACCATTCCTTTTTGTGATTATAGAATGAACTCTCTGCAATTTTGAGATTTGGGGCTGAGGAACTTTTTAAAGAAGACAGAAATGAAGAGGAAAGTAAAAAGAGACTTCTAAGTATGGATATTGATGAAATACTTGAAAGAGCAGAGAAAGTTGAGGAGAAGGAAGCCGAAGGAGAGCAAGGGAAGGAACTGCTGAGTGCTTTTAAGGCAAGGAGAGAACTCACTCTTTGTGATGGAGTTTACTATTCACTCCCTTCCCTTTAGTTCATTTTTTTTACTGGTTGTCTGTATGTGGAAAATAATGGGGTGGAAGTTGGTCTTCTAGCTGCTCTGCTATATTTCAAGCATGCTGATTTGCTTTATGTCTTTTTGATACCTTTTCTATTTCTTTGATTATACCCAGGTTGCCAATTTCTGTAGTGCCGAAGACGATGGGAGTTTTTGGAGTCGTTGGATAAAACCTGATGCTGTAGCTCAAGCTGAAGTATGATCTTGATTTTGCAATTCAAGCATATAGTACTACACTATTTTTCTTTTTGGGGTTTAATTTTGTACTTAGAATTTTGTTTAGCTTTAGATGTGCTTAAGATTTTATTTTCCTCGCTTTAGGAAGCTTTAGCTCCTCGTGCTGCGAGGAATACTAAGAGCTATGCAGAGCCAAATGAACCTGAGAGAAGTAGTAAAAGGAAGAAGAAAGGGTCTGAGGCTCAGGACCCTCCGGAGAGAGTCCAAAAGCGCCGCAAAGCAGAATTTTCTGTTCCCACAGTCCCAATTATGGAGGGAGCGTCTGCACAAGTGAGAGATTGGTCTTATGGGAATCTTTCTAAGAGAGATGCCCAGCGTTTTTCTCGTGCGGTATGCTTTATGATACTTAAAAAATCTGTTAGCCTTCTATTTTGGTCTACCTTGTATTTACATTTGTTCTAAGCAAACTTGCTCATATCCTTGTCTGTATGCCATTTTTGACAAACATAGCGAGCTCTAATATAAAGAGGAGGGAGAAAATCCTAATATAGGTTTTTTCTTGTAAAACCTTTTATGTTTAAAATTTTGAAGAAAGGTTAAGAAGAGCTTATTTGAAATTTCCAAATTTTCATCTTCTTGTCATAGACAAAAAGCATTTTTAGTCATCTATAAGCACTAAGTAAATTGTTATAAAAACAAAAGAACTCTTTGACATCAATAAATTTCTTTGCCTGTAGATAAGCTTTTTCAAATGGGCACTAAGGGTTACTCAAGATCTGTTGAACTTTTGCTCTAGTCTTGTAAATCCCAATGATATTCATGTGAAAGGTCCAAGTTTAGCTTTATTAAGAGCTTGAACCAGTGAGAATAACAACTATTAGAATCAAAATAATTACTGAATTCACCCTCAATATGTATAAACATGAGCTGTTCTGGTATCATTATTATATAACAGAGATTCTGATTTCAGTGTACCAATTAAATATGATTGTTTGAAGTTGTCAGACGACAATAATTGAGGGGTCTATTCACTTTATTTCAATTGGGTCTTAACTCAGAGGTTCTGATTTCAGTGTGCTAATTAAAGTTGATTGTTTTGAAGTACTCAGATATTGACTCAAGAACTTATAGACATTCATTTTAGTTCTATTGGATCTTAAATCAACATGAGTTCTGTTAATATTTAAAATCAACTAATAAATTCAGATAGACCTCTCCTCCTGATGTAATGAATTGTTTTGATGATATTTAGTAGCGAAGAAACAGAAAGGTTTCCTGAATAGTGGATACAAAAGCTTAAAAACCTGAAGCATAATAAGTAACTATAAGCCTTTATGTTACTCTATAATCTTTTTTCATCTCATCTTCTTGATCTCTTTCTGATGACTAGTTTGATACCTCTTGCATTATCCTCTAGTTGTAGACTTGCTTATGGCACGGGTAAAATGTGTTTAGCATCTTCTGTTTGTTGGCTAGAACCTATGTTTCTGTCTCTTTGCTTAATCACACGACAGTTATAATGAAAATGTTGTCACTTTTTGTTTTTCTTATGAACAAAAAATTAGATTATGAAGTTTGGGAACCACAGTCAAATCAGTCAAATAGCTGCAGAGGTTGGTGGTGCAGTTGCAACAGTTCCACCTGAAGCGCAGATTGAGCTTTTTGATGTTTTAATTGAGGGGTGTACAGAGGCAGTCAAAGTAGGAAGTCTAGACCCAAAGGTTGGTTTTGAATATTATTCTGCTAATGCATATTGGTGTTTTCCATGTGGTCATATAATGTTACTATTTTATTTTTTGTAGGGTCCTTTGCTGGATTTTTTTGGTGTGTCTGTGAAGGCTAATGATCTACTAACACGTGTCCAAGAACTTCAACTCCTAGAGAAGCGCATTATTCGCTATGAAGATCCTATTAAGCAATTTCGAGTGCTCACATACCTTAAACCTTCAAATTGGTCCAAAGGTTGTGGCTGGAATCAAAGTATGTGTGTCTGTTCTTTTGCACCTGTTTTGTTCATTATATTATTTAATAGATTGGTATAGGTATTTTTTTTTTTTATGTTTTTCGCTGATTTATTATATTTTGCCATGTGGTATTATTTTCAGTTGATGATGCAAGATTGCTTTTGGGTATATATTACCATGGATTTGGCAATTGGGAAAAGATAAGGTTAGATGATAGGCTTGGCCTTACTAAGAAGATTGCTCCTGTTGAACTTCAACACCATGAGACCTTTCTACCACGTGCACCAAATCTGAAAGAGCGTGCTAATGCACTTTTGGAAATAGTAAGCAATCACTCTTGCAGTCTTGTTTGCATTGTTGACCCTGTGTAGAAGATTGGCTTTTCCACTTTTTATTCCATCGCATTTTGAATGTTGATATATTTGTTTTTTGAATATATTTTTCAAAATGTTTCTCTTGGATATTTCAATTGTTTGTTTGAATGCTGTTTGATCTGTCTGCAGCATAAACCACTTCCACTGTGCAATGTTCCAAAACTATGCATTTATTTTCCTCTGTAATCAGCTTTCATAAATGTTGTATTTTTTCCTTCTAATTTTAGTTAAGGTACTATGCAAATTCTACTTGGTCTCTCTCTCAATGTTTCAATGTCTTTCCAAGCAGTTTTTTGTCCATTCTATGCTCTTTGAACTGTTGTAATGGATTATTGATGCAAAAGCGTTTCGCTTCCAGATAGCTTAACTACCTGGAGGTGAATCTTACCTGTCTGCTGTTGTGTTGAACATAATGTGACCACACTTGTTTAGTTACATATCTCATGGTATCCACAATTCGTACAAATATTTTAATGTAGCAGAGTCGGCCATTATGTATTTAAATCATACTGGAGAGAAATTTTCTTTTTTTGTTTGGCTGGTGGTCTTTATGACTGTTCTATGTAATGATGATATGTAGGCCAGCATAGTCTTTTTTTTTTTTGGGGGGGGGGGGGGGGGGGGTTTCATCAATGATGTTGTGGATGACTTTACTGATGATGAGAACCTTTATCACCAGGAACTTGCAGCTGTTGGTGGAAAAAGTGCAAATGCTAAAGTCGGTCGCAAGGCTTCAAAGAAGGAGAAAGAAAATATTCTTAACATGTCAATATCTCAGATGAAGGGCAAGAAAGGAAAATCGGGTACCCCCAAGGTCAATTTCCAAATTACCAAAGACAGATTGCATAAACCTCGGAAAGTTGAACCTTTAGTAAAAGAAGAGGGTGAAATGTCCGACAACGAGGAAGTATATGAACAGTTTAAGGAAGTCAAATGGATGGAATGGTGTGAAGATGTCATGATTACTGAAATTAAAACCCTGCAGCGTCTTCACAGGTTGCAGACTACCAGTGCTAATCTTCCAAAAGAAAAGGTCAGTTCTGTTTATGATATTCTTTTTGTTTATTTTATACACAAATATACTAGAATTTTATATCCAACTTCTTTCTGAGGTCCGTCTTTCCTTTTATTTTTTCCAGGTGCTGTCAAGAATTAGGAATTACTTGCAGCTTATAGGACGAAGGATAGACCAAATTGTTTTAGAACATGAAGAGGAAGGTTATAAACAAGATAGTATGTTTTTCTTTATTTTGCATAGTTTATTGATTATTCTACTCAACTGATGAGCATTGTGTTTGAATCTTACCATTTGTGGCTCTCTCTCCTGCAAGTATATTGCTAAAAATTATCTTATTTTAATGTTTTACTACATTGCTTACATTTCCCTTTTTTTAGATTTTCTTCCATATTAGAGCTTGAAAAGAAGTTTCATTGCAGGGATGACCATGCGATTGTGGAACTATGTCTCCACCTTCTCAAATCTTTCTGGGGAGAGGCTTCGTCAGATTTATTCAAAACTAAAGCAGGAGCAGGATGAGGAGGCAGGGGTTGGACCCTCCCACACGAATGGTTCTGCGTCTGGTCCTATTGACAGTAGTGATCTAAATAATTTTTCTACCTTTACTAGGCAGAAGGGGTATAAGAATGTGACTGCCTATCAAATGGCAGAACCAATTCACAAGGGGATTGATACAAAAAAATTTGAAGCATGGAAGCGAAGGAGAAGAGCGGAAGCTGAAACCTTCCCCCCAGCTCAGCCCATATTGCAAAGACCTATTGGTAATGGTACTCGTGTATCAGATCCAAACTCACTGGGAATTCTTGGGGCGGCACCTACTGACGGCAGACGTTTCGGTAACGAGAGACCTTACCGGATGCGTCAAGCTGGCTTTCCACACAGACAGGGTTTCCCTTCAGGAATCAAGTAGCAGTCTTTTTCTGATTTATGAGCACAGCTGATTGAAGACTGACACTGATTGGCTTTCACTTGGTAACATTTACCTATTAAGCCTTTAAATATTCTCTGGAATTCTTTATTGCCATGGGAATAAAAAATGTGCAGATCCAGCCTGGTTTTGTTATGGCTGCTGATCTGCGGGGGGGCTTATTCATCATATGGGAATTGCATATATGTAGACACCGCACTGAGGAAGAAAGCCTAGGGTCTGATTTGACATAGCAAGAGATGTGGCAGTCTCGCCGTGATTTTTAGTTTCCTTCTGTTTTTCTTTAGAAGAATGAGTTGAGTACATTGTTTACGTATATAGTGAAAATTAGCAGGAGAAGAAAAAAAAATCCCATCAGTTTGAAATATTAAGGCTCGAGCGGAACAGTATATATGTATTATGCTATTGAGAAACTGTACATTATCAATTTTGCTTAATTTTGTAGGTCATTACTATCTCATTCTTCCAACAATTTGTTGATGTATGTATTTTGCATTTCAGCTTCTGCTTAATATTTTTGAAAATTTTTAAGTATGCTAGATGCCTACATATTAAGCCTCACATGTATGATTTCTTTGACACAAGATAATGATATACTGAAGTTCCAAGTTCCAATACCATCAATTGTAATTCTTGACTTCTTGTAGCCTGGTTTGAATTTATTGCTGCCAAACGTGTTTCAACTCCTTGTTATGTATATACGAATTTTTTATACGAAGTTTGGTGTTGAAGGGAAGATATTTGTTCTGCTTCACTATTGGGTTGAATGACCATTTAATATTGTGAATATGCGTATGGTTGGATCGATCAATTGATTAAACCAAACTTTGACTTGGATTAAGGTAGTAACTACGGGAGATTAGCGGATCGGTCAGGTTTGTGATTTGCTCCTACAATGTCTTGAATTTGAGTCCCCTAAGAGTATGTACATGGTCAAAAATGTTTTTTTTTTTTTTCCCTAATAATTGTAGGATTGATTGGTGCATTCCAGTTTTGAACTCGGAGCTGGAAAGTGATGGGTTTAGTGGAAGTTCCAGTTATAAATTTTGGTTCGCAGAGTGATGTAGAAGGGTGGGGTTGGATGGTTAGGTGGGGTTTTTGTATCAAACTTGAGCTCATAGAGTGAGCCATGCGAGTTGTAGGGTTTGACGAGGATTCTAGGGTTTCATTTGATTCATTATTTGATGATTTTTAGAGTAGTATTTTTGAAAAAAAGTAAATTTGGGTTATCTTTACAAGAAATGTAATTATTAATGCTTTGTGAGATGAATAAAATAAAATAAAATTTTAAGAATATTGAAACAAATGTATTTTTGGGTTTTTAGGATATAATAATATAATAGAATAGGGATATAATATTGAACCAAATGAAACCAAGTTTCGGAGTTTGAAGTTCTCAAGTTATTGTTAGACCTGAAGGATTTCAAGATCTATTTATTCTGAAATCATTCATCAGCCAAATGATTTCCTACGAACAAGATACAAGAGCGATTAAGTGTAGACAAAAGAATTTATCACAATATATAGATAAGATGATAAAACAAAGGGTGTAGTACCCACAAACACATCAGGGATTATGTGTCCAAGTTTCCCAAAAATTGGGATAACACCAAAAATTAAAGAAAGCAAAGTACATAAAAAAACAAGATGAAAACTGGAGAAAAAAAAGGTGATGTGTGGTGTTGGTTCCCACAAGAGTGGGTGTGGTTCACAGCCCTTTATCACTTTATCTTTTCACATTGCTTTCTCAACCTCATACCTCCTATTATCTTCCAAATCCTTGTATTTAGGACTATCTCTCTTCCTTGTATTTCCCTTTTGGTGCCCTTGTATTTTATGCTTTTTATAACATGTTCCCCTTAATTTGTATGCTTAATTATCAAATTCCTTTCATTTGTGCCCTCAATGTTATAAAAGATAAAAGAGGGTCGTAATTTCATTTGGACACTTTTGCCATTCAGAATAGTGAACGAGGACAAACATGTTCTGATGGAAGTATTATTGAGTTAAGTCTATTGAGTATAGGATTATTAGTCCTATTTAAACACTAGGAACAATAGGATTTTGTTCGCTTTGACACTATAAGGCCTTAGCGGATGCATTTTTAGCTCGAAGCCCAAAAAACAAAACCATAAGTATAAACCTATTGACCCTATTCAAACACTCAATTATTCTCATACGGGAGCGATGTGAGACTTTAAGTCACAATATTTTAGAGAAGTACGACATAATAAATATAATATCAATCTTATATTCTGTGATAAATAGGTAAATTTATTTGGGTACGATATAAATACAATTTGAAGTATCGTATCTTTATTTTTTCCCAAATCAGCATGACATGCCACGATTGACATCTTTAATTCACTCCATCAAATAATATTATATGTACAAAGTTTTGTATTTCTAACCTATGTGACATTCCCGGATTAGAGAAATCCTAATGAACCACTTATATATATTTATTCATATGATTCTTCGAGAAAAAAATTTCTTTGAAACTCAAAATGAAATTTATCAAAATTGAGGGGAGTCAAAGAAAATAAGCTAAACAAGAAGGACAACCATAGCAAAAAATCAGAAAAAAAATTATCAGGAACATATTTAATAAATAAATTCACAGCCGCACGATGAGTATAGTTCAACTCTTATCTGCCACGTATGAGGCATGACCACCCACTGGGTCCCATCTTGACAGCTGATTGGCTCTCCTCGCGCAGTCGCGCTCTTATAAAACTGAATGTTCTCTTTCAATCTCATATACTTCCCTTACGTAACTTACCACCCACACCCACTCCTCACTCTCTCTTCCCTTCTTCTTCCTCAAACAATCCAAAGGTACTCTTCGTTTCTCTCTTACTTTCCATTTACTTTTCATTTACTTCAGTAAAATATTATATGGATTTTTTAACTTCTTTTTTCGTCTTGTATGTTACAAGTTTTATGTTTTATATGCATGTAGAACGTTCGCATTTGAAACTTATTTTTTTGGTGTTGTATGCAAAAGGGTTTGGATTTTTAAAAAGGAAATTTTGTATCTTCTGATGTGAAAATTTGACTAAAAACTGAAGCAACTGAGAGCACATGAAAATTTTGATGTTAGAAATTATGTGTTTTGTGCTTATATGAGGAGTTATTATGTGAAGTATGGGCTTGTGAATGATCTTTCAGTTTCAGTTCTGGTATTTTAAGCTGAATTCGTTGGATGTGTTGCTCTGAGTGTTTTTGTTCTGCTTGTGTTGTCTTATTCTAAAAGGGAATATAATATAATATATATAAATATATTATATATTTTGTTAACAAACAACTTCTGTTGAATCGGTGGAACAGGATAATCCCAAACATTTAACGTAAATCTGACTCTCTGCAAGTCTTGTATGTGTCTTGTTTTACCATTTGCTCAGGTCACCTTTCATGTTTTCTTTTGAAAATTTATGTAAAAGAGTATCTACAAAATTTCCTTAAATGGGTCTTCTGAAAATTTGACTTATGGTCTAAATTTGAGTTTATTATTACCCATTATATTTTTGAAAAAATGCTTATGGGAAATATTTTCGACTTCTGAAGTGAATTAAGGAAAAGCTTTCTTGTAAAAAGGTTCAAGTCAAGTTATATTTTTTCATAGTTAATGATCAGTTGCTTCTCTGGTTTTGCTGTTCTCAGTCCAGCTGAATTCATAATTGTGGTGTTTGTGTTTCTTCTGGTGATAAAAATTTAATGTTTTAAAATTCTGAATTAAATTTCACTTGTTAATCATGGTTGTATATATTAGTTCTTGTTCGTGGTAAATGTTATTGTATGCCTTTTTGATTTAATGACACCCGTCGAATGCAGTAAGTCAACTGTGGATTTCCTTGTTTTGCGTGTGCAAGGATAAATTATGAATTTAATATAGTAGAAACCAATGAAGAAAATTAGAAAAAGTTGTAAGTTTAGTGATGAATGTGGAGTTTTAGCTCTAGAAAATTGTATATATCCGCAGGGTACAAGCTTGTAAAAGAGATCTATGATTGACTTCTGTTTTCATTTTTTTGAATTCTGTAGCTGAGTGTTTTGACACATTGAAGCATCAAGGATTTGTCGAACTTCAGCTTTTCGGTGACATTCCAAAGCGGGGAAGATGGACTACGTGTATGGACCAGGAAAGAACCATCTCTTTGTTCCAGGGCCTGTTAATATCCCAGACCCTGTCATTCGGGCAATGAACAGGAACAATGAGGATTACCGGTCTCCAGCAATTCCAGCAATGACAAAAGTTCTTCTTGAGGATGTTAAGAAAATTTTCAAGACAACTTCTGGAACTCCATTTTTGATCCCAACCACAGGTATTGTTATCATCCAATGAGTTAACTTTTATTGTTTTACTTTAAGTCTATGTGCTCTTAGTCTTCAAAAGATTGTATCTCGGTGTCAAAGATGATTTTAACTAGTTAATAGTAAGCTAGTTTGAGTTCTGATACAGATAAGATCACTTGGTGAATCAAATTTGTGCATATGATCATATGTGCGTGGGGTGTTTTTTAGAAGAATGACGAGATGATTTATAGGACTTTCCTGACTTTGGATTATTCATATTTTCCGAGGGATGCTTTTTCATCTAAAAAGGAAAAAGGAATTGATAGGTAAACATTATCATGTGTTTTATTATCTCAGTCTGTGTTTGTTGATGTTGTAATTTTGTTTTAGGCACTGGTGCTTGGGAGAGTGCGCTTACAAACACTTTATCACCTGGTGATCGAATTGTGTCTTTTCTGATTGGCCAATTCAGTTTGCTTTGGATTGACCAGCAGCAACGTCTAAACTTCAATGTTGATGTTGTTGAAAGTGATTGGGGCCAAGGTGCTAACCTTGACATTTTGGCATCGAAACTTGCCGAAGATACTGCACACACTATTAAGGCAATTTGCATTGTCCACAATGAGACAGCAACTGGAGTTACCAACAACTTGGCTAAAGTGAGAAAAATTCTTGGTAAGTGCATATCTTGCTTTATAGAATTTGACTTCTGGGTGTATAGTTTGTTTCTTCATGTGTTGGTTTAGATCTTCATCATAATTTTATAAGGCACACTGCATGAAATAAGTTTCAGAAGTGGCTGTTGAGTAGACAATGATTACTTAACCTTATCCACTTTCAGTATTTATAAGACGGGTTCCATGTTTTGTGTCTATTTTTCAGATGACTACAGGCACCCAGCTCTTTTCCTTGTCGATGGAGTGTCCTCCATTTGTGCTCTTGACTTTCGCATGGATGAGTGGGGAGTAGATGTGGCTTTAACTGGCTCTCAAAAAGCTCTTTCTCTTCCTACTGGAATGGGTATTGTTTGTGCAAGCCCCAAAGCTCTGGAGGCCTCCAAGACTGCAAAGTCACTGAGAGTTTTCTTTGACTGGAAGGATTACTTGAAGTTCTATCAAATGGGAACATACTGGCCTTACACCCCTTCCATCCAACTGCTGTATGGGCTGAGAGCTGCTTTGGATCTGATATTTGAAGAAGGCCTCGAGAATGTGATTGCGAGGCACACCCGTTTGGGCAAAGCAACCAGGTGAGGCCTTTTTGGCTTCATTGTACTTATCTTGATGTAGTTTTCTAAATTTATCGATAAGTAAGATATACACCCAACATACAAATCCTATGCAAATCAATAAGAGAGGAACTGTAGAGTTGGTATCCTTTCAATCCAGAGACCTTTGACTCCAAGCTATTTGGCATGAAAAATTGTGTTTGGGAACTCTTAGTAACTCTTAAATTTCCTTTTTGTCAAGGAATATAATTTGAATTGTGCTCTAAAAAGGCCTTGAAATTTGAATGTAGGCTTGCTGTGGAGGCATGGGGATTGAAGAACTGCACCCAAAAAGAAGAATGGTTCAGTGACACTGTGACTGCTGTGCTTGTTCCCCCATACATTGATAGCTCAGAAATTGTAAGAAGGTCATGGAAGAGATACAATTTAAGCTTAGGTTTGGGTCTTAACAAAGTAGCTGGAAAGGTATTTAGAATAGGGCATCTTGGACACATGAATGAGGTAATGTTTCATTTATTGAAGTTTTTTTCTATACGGATATCATACATTTCATTTCAAAATTTCAGAATTGTCTCTTGCATCATGGTCAGAAAAGTTTTTCAGGAAAACTGTTGCCACAATTATACCTACATACTGGTAGTTTCAAACAATGTTGATACTGCAACTCTTTGTCCTTCAAATGCCCCGCTTTCATCAAGTAGTTCATAGTTATATCACAAGTCTTAACTATTTTTTTTGGGAAAATACTGGACTGACCACACTTTTAGTTGACAATATATGACATGATTAATTCCATAGATCAGCCATATGTTCTATCTCAAGCAATTCTACCATTGTCAGATACTAGAATTTACGACTCATAAGAATTGCTTTGAAGTCGTCTGACCTTGCTTAATCTGTATTTTCTTCATCAACTTTCAGTTGCAATTGTTGGGTTGTCTTGCTGGTGTGGAGATGGCACTAAAAGACGTAGGCTATCCAGTTAAGATGGGAAGCGGAGTTGGGGCTGCTAGCGCATACCTACAGAACAACACTCCTCTGATCCCTTCCAGGATTTGATTCACCTGCAGCCCATGTAATTACTTTTCTCCAATCGTTTACTTCAGGGCACTATGTAAAGAATGTATAATTTTCCTTCCTGTGCTTGCACTCTCTTGATACTTGCCTAGTCTCCTTCTTGATACAATTGTTATGTATTATCCTGTATTTGGAACTTCTTTAATCCAATCAAAGTATTTTCCTTTCTTATTTTATAAGCTTCATATTTTTAGAGATGTCATTGTTCATCAAGAGAAGGAAAATTCTTTATGTGCCGAACAAATCGTTTGCCAATAATTTGATAGCAAGTTGTTCTATAAAACCTAGCTAATTAAACCATACATCATTTCGAAAAGAGATGTAATACGAGGAAAAATATCCGAAATATTCCCTCTAATTCCTGAATTCTTTGATGATTGAAGTGTTCAGATTAGTCCAGTAATCACCTATTATGCAATAAGAACTAATATTGAGTGTTAAATACTCAGTTTTATCTCATTTGTTATTTTCTTCTTTCTTTCAACTACTTTCTGGGATGAAAGATTTGAGATACTGATTGAAAAAAACAATGATGCTCTCGAAATTTCACCATTCAAAGCAACCTGAAAAATGCCTCAATCTCTCTGACAAAACAACTGCAAAAATGGGGTTTAGACTTTCTCTCTGTTAAGTTGGTTTTTTGAATTATGAGGAGAACCTCAATTCTATATATTCTTTTTCTTATTTCCCCTTCTCTTCAAGTTGTGCTGACAGGAAATGGATCTCCGAAACTATTATTACTATCTGACTAATATCAGCAAAATCTGGGAAATAGGATTCTGGGAAAGCATGTCTTAAGAGTAAAGCTTGCGAATTTGTTTTCTTCTACATTTGATACATTCATGTGCAGCTGCGGTACATGAGATTCCAGATTAGCATTCATCAGATTTATCAATGTCATAACAGTTCATCTTTGCAGCTCTGAACCTCCTCTCGAGCTCATTCAACTTCTTATCTTATCTCACTATCCAGGAGATCGTGGAACTTCAGATAGTTGAAAGCAGCAGCTAACTCAATCTTGAGCCTTTCAATTTTGTCCAGATGATTGCAGGAGTAAATGAAGCTTGGAAAGTCGAGTCAATAGTCAATACACACAAAAGCACATATTATAAACTCATATATGACTACTAGTTGCAGATTCTGTTAAGCAAAAGCAAAGAAGCAGAGCTAGCTTTCAGAAGGAACTAAATTGCACATTGACAATGGCAGTACTGTTCGTGCTACACTGGTACTTTTTGGTGGCCGGCGTATCTTCGAGGACTTGGTGTATCCAAGCAATAACCAGTACTTCGAGTTCTTAGAACTCGAAAGCCGCATTAGCAAGAATTAGCAGTGAAGAAGATGTCCTGGAAGAGTAGCTATAAAAAAAGCTGGAATTAGGATGCAAGGAAACCTGACTTGCTGAAGCACAACATAGGATTATTAGCATCAAGAAAGGCACTGAAATTGGCCATTTTTTTTTTTTCTTAACCGGAGTGTTTAAGTCAACTTGCGTACACTTCACAATAATTGGGATCCATTAACACCCTACAAGCCAACCACAACATTATTGTGATAGGAACTCCAAGTGTTGAACTCAAGAACTAAAAAAGGGAGCAAACCTCCTTGACTGCGGCTTTCTGAAATTGGCACTCTTTACTTCCTTTTTGGAAATCAATAGAGTATAAACTGCATATGATTCAACGCAACATTGATGCATCTAAAACAGTTTCAATTGTATGACTATCAAGCATAAGTGCATATGAATACAGAGCAAGTAAAAAAAAAAAAAAAAAAAAAAAAAAAAAAAAAAAAAACATTCAGAATATGATACATATAAAACTAGCTCAAAATGAATTCATTGTCATCACATAACTCTTCTTCATCTTCATCATTTCCCCCACAGCTTCTGCAAAAACCTTGTCTTCTCCATGATCTCCATCAAACCCACTTCCCAACAATTCACCATCACTCAATCCCTTCCTCATCAAATCTCCATCAACAGGTCTAATCACCACCAATGTAGCTCCTCTCATCCTGTATCCTGACACCGGTAACTCCAACTCCGGCGCATACGACAACTTGATGCTCAAGTCAGGTACTTTTGTCCTCTCGATCAACAACGGCTTGGACGCTGCAAATGGCTCCATACAAGCCCTCATCTCAACCAGCTCCTCCCGCCCCATGCACAGCTTCCCTTGCTTCTGTTCATCACTTATCACCACACTCTCAAGATTAGGATGGTCCAACAAAATCTTCTTCAAGAAATGATGCCGAGCAGACGCTGCAATCAAGCACGAAATCGTCCATATTATTCGAACTCTGAGCTCATCGTCAGTTAAAAACCGCTCTTCTTCTTGTTCCTGTTCTTGTAATTCTTTAACTTTTGCAAGAAAATACGAAGTGGCGCCAAGAATAATGCAAGACTTGAGCTGTCCACCGAACTCCGCCTTCCATTTCACCAAACAGTCACCGCCCACCAAATCGATCCCGCTGCCATAGAAGGGAAACTGAATGTGAATAAATTTGACATCTTCGAACTTTTTCAACACATTGATGAAAGAATGATGAACATTTGAGCTTTTGCTTGAAGGAGACTTCGAAGCGACGATTCGACGACAGTGTTTGAACGGTTTCGTGAAGACCCTGTTGAAGAAGATTCTCAACGAGGCTAAACACAAGCCATTGCCGGGTTTTGAGGCAGGAATGCGAGGAGGAATGGAGACAAAAAGAGCGTTGGTTTGAGGGATGAGAGAAGAGAACCGTTTACAGACAGAAAGACAGCGAGAAAGAGCTTTGACGTCAAGCAATTTGTTGAAGATGAGGAGGAGAAGAGCGTCAGGGAGACGATCAAAGTGGTCTTGTTGAACAACTTCCATGAACGTTTTGACAAGTTTTCATGGAGAAAAAAGGGAAATTGTGTTGTCTTTTGAAGAAGAAGATCTAGAAGAGGTAAAGGCGAAAAGGCACACGGATTTGACTATATTAACATTAACTGATTACTTCCATAAGACGATGTATTAACTGATTACTCTCAGATTGGACAATACATTAACCGATTACTCTTACTTTGGACAATATATTAACTGAATACTCTGAGATGGAGTAGTTAAAGGTCGGAAGATGACAATTGCTCATTCCTAAAACCATGAAAACTCTACCATTCCTATCGTATAGCTGGATTTAATCATAGATTATCTGGTATTTATTATTATTATTATTATTTTAAATCATGTTATTTATACATGTATTATCTTAATTATTGACATGATTAATATATTTTAAAAATAACTATTTTTGTTATGCTTATAAAATCAGGGCTGACGTGAGTTCACACCAACAAGGGTCAATCAGAGTTCACGAAGGCTTTGTGCCGTCTAGACACTACATCGCACAAGGACGGAAGAGGTAAGGTTATCGTCAGTGTGACCAGGTGAATGTCAGACTTGTGAGTAGTTAGGAGTTGTCCACCTGCCGAAGCCCTATGCGATTTAAGGATGTTTCCCATGCATACAACTAGTGGGAAGTGGGTTAAGAATTGTACCACACCTGCCCGACTGTAGAATCAGGATTGCTACCTTGAATCCCCCAACTATAAATAGATGACTCCTCTCTCATTTATGAGATTGACACATCTTTAGTCTTCAAAATTATACACACACTCTCTCTCCCCCTCTTTATATATTTGAGTTCTCTTTAAATTGTAATTCAGCTCGTTGTACGCGACCTAACTATAACCAACTATTAATACAACCACAGTGGACATAAAATTCGCCTTTGAGCATCCGAACCACTTTAAAAATTGCTCTTTTTTTATTCTCTCATTGCATATTTTCATACCACGTGTAATTTTTAAGTTAGCTTAACACTTTGCACGTGTGAGTCATTGGTGTCAAAATCAAATATTTTTATAACATGATATCATTAATTAAACATGTGATAATATTTTGTTGAATTCAAAAGTTTCTAAAAAGATAGAAGGTTTCCTATTAAACACGTTATTATTGACTAATGGAAGCAAAGAAAGGGTGAAACACAAAGCTTTTTATCTTTGCTTTATCAAAAGGATAACCTCCCTTATCTTTTTGCTTAAAACAAGACTAATTTAAATGATAAAAAAAAGAATTAACAATTACCTTTTTTGAATTTCCATACTCTATATTCATTAAAATTGTTACTGAAATTCATTAAAAACAAGTTTACCCATTTCGTATTTTTTATGCACATTAATGCTAAAAAAGAAAAGAAAAAGAAATTATGATAATCATGCAACCTTACCTTATAATGAAATATTCATAATATAAAAATTAATAATGATAAAATGGGTTTGGTTATAACTTTTAACATCTTTCCTCATGTTCGGCCTGAAAAGTTGGGTTCAAATCCAAACACATATGACTCTGATGTAAGACAAATACAACTTTTAACAAATCGATCTCTTTTACAATTGTGACCCTTTTCTTATATTGAAAATTGCAAAATTTTATTTTTTTAGTATTTACCGATTCCATCTATCAGTAGCCCAAATTTAAAAATACAGAAATATTATATACAAATATAAAATATAAATTGATAAAGTTTATACTTTAAGTTTAGGGTTATTAGTTATATAATAATAGCTTAAAGTCAGAAATTTATGGCGAAGAATCAGGAATATATGAAGCAAGAAGATGATGTGATAGCAGCCATTAAAAGGTGAAAAACAAGAAGCTTTTGGTTTAATTATTCAAAGCCCCAAACCCAATAAACGCCATTCACATTGGATTCGGTTGGCAGCTCAAAGCTTTTCTAGCCCATTGTATTCAAATTTAAATTGGGGAGGTTTTTACACGGACATCCCCGAGGTTTAGTGAAATAAAAACCGAGATCTACAAGTTTTAAAGTGAAACATTTACACCCTTGTAATTGAACAATGTTCATGAAATGTAATTATCATAAGGATTATTTCCTAAATGTCTTATCGAATTTTGAATCATTTAATATATTTAATAATTTGATCATGTCACAAATGTCAAACATTAGTTTTGTTTTATTTGAAAATAAAACATGAAATAAGAAGGATATATTGGTCATTGTACCTGTTCAACCGTTTGAGCTTGACTCATTCCTATTTGCACTTTGTGGTCGGCTAAGTTGTGTTGTGACAATTAATATGTTGTAAAATTTGTAGTTTAGACAATGTATACGGCCTTAACTCGATTAATTTTTTTTTTTTTACTAGAGTGTTTAGGTCAATTTGCGTACACCTCGACTAATCCCTTAAGATTCTGAAGTTAACGATAGATAAACTCTCTAGTGGTCATCCCTATTAGTAACTAAGGAGAATCGGATTCAAAATTTCTTGAGTAATAAACTCAATTAAAACTATGAATGGTTTAAAAGAAATGATACTAACTCGATTAATTTTGCACTGGTTAAACTTGGTTTTCTATCTATTTTAAGAGCAAAAATAGACAATAGGGTACGTAAATGGCTATTTCTGAACTTTTCGATTGGTAAAAGTGTCTTTATGAATAGTTTTATAAGGGTGTAATTCAATAACCATTTTGTAGTTTTGATAAAGTATACGACAATAACTTGTAGAACGGAGAGACTGTATAATTTGGAGGAGCTAAGTAAAAGGTTTGGGATTGATATACTTCCATTAATTCAAGTTTACTATGCATATTTCAGGTCAAATGACTGGCTTTTGCCTTTTAGTACAAGAGACGTCCCTCCTCTTTGACGTTAAATAGTACTTCCATCATAATCACATTATAATGTTGAGTGTTGACGGCAAGGGAGGTATTATTATAAACTAGGGAAAGCCCCATTAGTTGGTTGTTGTTGAAAGGGTTCAACGAATTTGTACACACCTTAAACGAATTTTCTATGCTTTAAAGTTGATAATTAGGTAATTTTTTCAGCGGTTATCCTTATAAGAGCCTATAAGGATTCGAATTTAGAAACTTATGAAACCCTATTTTACTCTTTTACCATCAGACTATCTAGTGATGGTTGACAAGATTTCATCCTGAAGAGGGTGTTTTGTAGGAAGAATGTTCTAATGGCCGTGGAGTGGTATTCTTTCCAAATTTGGGAGGAATGCCATCTATTAGGCTAAAATGTCTAATTTACCTGTTCTTTAAATTGTGATTTTCCATTTTACTCTTAAATCAATTTAATTTGTCCAATTTTTCAAAAATTGGACAATCTTCAAACCGGTTAATGTCAATCAAATCTGCTGGATGGCTAATTTCACTCACTCTGCTAGCATTATTTGTCAGCACTTGACAAATCACTAGATAACGATCTGCCCATCTAGGCAGATCTCGACTGTCGAAAACCATCATTGTGATGTCACAACGACGATCTTTAACTATTAAGATTTGCTCAAATAGGGCATATTCTTGGCCGGTGATTCCTCATGCATTGTTGGTGATGTTGGAAGTGCGTGACAAATTCGTTGATCGGCCTGAAATTTTAAATATTTTTTGAAAATTTTTAATTTTGAAATTATTTAAAAATAAAAAAATATATTAAATTAATAAAATAAAGTAATGGTATTTTAATCCAAAAGCAACAAATTATTCTTCATTCCATTAACATCTTCTTATTACAAGCAAACAAAGTAATCTCATAATACTTTCATTCCATTGATTCTAAGAATGCCCAATGTGTGAAGGACCATTAATGGGCTCCTTAATAATCCCAAGATATATACAATAGTCTTTTAAGAACTACCATATTAAAAAAAAAAAAAACTCTTATGATAGAAATAGCACATCCGGAATATAGTGAAATCACTTTTTCTATTATTTCATTTCGTTCTAGGAAAAGGATTCCTCTCCTAGATTCCTCGGTGTAGATACCTAAACTCTTTTAAGTAACCTTCAGAATAAGATATGTCTATCATATAAAAATGAGTACCACAAAGTTATTTTACTAGAGGCCAAGTAGTCAATTTACCTCGATCTGTAAATATAAGTTTTATAATTTTAAGAAAATAAAGTTGCATTTATGCTAACAGTTAGAAGTGTTCAAAATCGGTTAACCAATTTTGTAAACTAAACTGATTTTTCGGTTTAGGAATTTTCTTGAACTGAAACCAAACCAGTTAAGGGGAAAACTGGTTTTAATTTAATATTTAATATTTTCATAATAAACCATTATTTTTTATATTTTAATTTAATATTTTTTTATAATAAACCAGTTAATAAAATCGGTTCTGGTTAACTGTTTCTTATATTTTTCCAAACTGGTAACTGAACCGAAAATTTGGTTTTTTTAATTTATTTGAACCGAAATCGAACCAATTTTTCAGATAACCGAAAATTTGATTCGGTTCAGTTTTTTTTTTTTTGTTTTTTTAACATCTCTACTAATAGCTATAACTTTTGGACTGATGGTGAATGCCTGATCATGATATATTTATCTAATTTTTTAGAGTTCTATTAATTTCAACAAACTCTTATTATTATTATTATTATTTTGTATAATTATTTTTAAAATGACCGACAATTTTCAATAATGGAATTACTTGAAAGACCACTCATAGGCTTACACCTAGCCCCTTCCTCTATAAGTGAAAGACAACTGGAGCCCAAGCAGAAACGGTCAAAGGGAGAGTTGGCAAATACAAGAGAGACAAATTATGCAATATGTTGTGGGCTCATTTGGCATCTTCCCATTGGTCAAGATAAAACCCACAGACATACCAACACATAATACAATAATAAAATAAAATAATTAATAATTTATTTTCAAATAATACAAACAATAAGTTGTCAATATTGTCTCTTATGCCAACAATTAACCAAAAAAAATTTAAAAAAATCCCACCGTTCATTTCTTATCATCTCCAAGTTTGCTTGATTAATCATCAAGGAATATATTTTCTTTGTATTTTAATTCATTAATTGAATTATGAGAGATTGAAAAACGTTTTTTTGCGTCTCTAACAATATGTAATTAATGATGAATAAATGTTTTTACTTACACTGATATATACATATGGTTTAAATCGAATTTCTGAAATCTTGGGAGCTAGGGAATTTGAATCTGAGACCGTACACTTTAACCCACATTCCAACGTTTATTTTGTCACTCGAACTACTCAAAGGTTGGTTAAATCAAACCGTTCATACCAATTTGAGCTTTCGAGTTTTGATATTTTTCTGCCCCTTACTAGCATACCTCTCAAATTTGTATTTCCTTTTCCAATCCATTTATATTAATAAAAAACTATTTTAATATTTTTTATTATTTTACTTTTCAAATATCAAGAATTAATTTAATTTAAAATAAATAGATAAATGAAATTTAAATTAAAAAATTAAGTAATAATAATATTAACTTCTCCTTCTTTTGGGTGCTTTGGTGGAGCCACCCACACTGGGCGCAGCTGTACGCCGCACCACACCGTAGCATCTCTCAATACGCAAAGCCCAGCAGCATATTCAGCTCTTGCAGAGGAATATGGTGACGAGGCACAGCCAATGATTGCGAGCTTTCGATGAGGAAGAAGAAAAAAGATCAAAAACTGAAGATTGAAGATGGCTTTTGGTGAAGACAATTTAAAAGGTTTCCTTTTGGCATTGATGTCAAGCGTGTTTATCGGTGCCAGCTTTATCATCAAGAAGAAAGGACTCCGACGGGCTGCTGCTGCTTCCGGTGTTAGAGCTGGTCAATTTTCTTCTCTGTTTTTTTATTTTTCTTTAAATTATTTTTGGGGATTATATTATATGTTTTCAGGCTTTGATTCTTGGATTTTTGTAGGTGTTGGTGGGTTTTCTTATCTCTTGGAGCCTCTTTGGTGGCTTGGTATGATCACAAGTAAGTTCTTTTCTTTTTTAATTGTTGTTTTTCTTTCATGTCCTTAGTTTTTTTGAGGTTATTTTGATCCAATTTAAGTGTTATTGAGTGTTAAATTTTGTGATCATGTCATAACTGAGAGCTTGATGAATCATTTTATTGATTCTTTAGGTTGGTTTTATGTTAAAATTGCTTGATTTTATCATGAAATGAAATGGTTCATATCCTCTTCGAATTCGTGGTTTTAGGTGATAGTATAAAAGTTTTTGCTTTGATTTTGTTTTGGCATTACTAGCTATGCTATGCTGATTGTGATTTACTCTATGAATTTGTTTTTTCACTGATTGTTTGCAGAATGTCATTTTTTGTCTGATTTATGGTATAGTGATTGTGGGAGAAGTCGCCAATTTTGTGGCGTATGCATTTGCCCCGGCTGTTCTTGTTACTCCCCTTGGTGCATTAAGTATTATCGTAAGGTAATAGCTTACAGTTCAGCATTTGATTTTTTGTATTTATCTTAATACTTCCATCTGTGGTTATATGATGTGTGTGAGTGTGTTTTAATGTTTTGGATGGTGTAGTGCTGTGTTGGCTCACTTTATCTTGCATGAGAAGTTACACCAGCTAGGAATTTTGGGATGCTTAATGTGTATAGCCGGCTCTGTCGTAATTGTTATCCATGCACCACAGGAGACTCCTATCACTTCAGTTCAGGAAATTTGGGGCATGGCAACCCAACCAGGTTTGTAGTTACATTATATTCATTTATTAGATTTTCAATTTAATTACCATTTTGGTATTGACTTGACAATATCTTCTTACTGTTTTCCAGCTTTTTTACTTTATGTGGGCTCAGTAATTGTGTTGGTGTTCATTCTGGTCTTCCACTTTGCACCACGATGTGGCAATACAAATGTGTTAATTTTCACAGGCATTTGTTCGTTAATGGGTTCTCTCTCGGTAATATTTGAACTATAGTAATTTTTTTTTTAATTAAACTTTTTATTGGATATTCCATGTTGGTGGAGTACCTTTTACTTGTGTTAAATACTATTGTTTCCATACTCTCCAAACTTAACATTATCTCTTTCCCAAAATTTTTTGTCTCATTTTTCAAGCTTTCTTTTTTTGGTTTCTAAAGTTTTAGTTATCATATTTTAGGGAATGAGAACATTTGACAATGTGATAAGTTTTTTACTTCAAAACATTTTTTGGCATCCAAAAATAGATGGTCAGATAGACATTTTACAATGGAGGTATTATGATAGATTCCACATTTTGAGTTGCTAAAGCTTCATTATAGTTGAAGCTCTAAATCTTATATCCAAGTAAATGGATATTCTAAATAATTGATAGATCTCAACGAGAATATATTTATATATTTTTTTGGGTGAATTGCTTCTGTCTAGTGCTTGAAGTTTTGAGTGGGTGAAAATGGTTTGATTTAACAGTCGACAAGAAATGAGTTTCTGTTATTATTTTTTTTCTTTATCTTTTCTAAGGCAAGATATGAGTTATTACAGTATATAGATCAATGCTCAGTCAATGCTATTATCTGAGCTTTTGGACTTCTTTTCTGTTAGGCAAATTTCTTGTTCTTTGTCTACCTTTGACGTGCTGATAATTTGCAATCAATACACAGGTGATGAGTGTTAAAGCACTTGGAACTTCACTGAAATTAACCTTTGAGGGAAAGAACCAATTACTATATCCTCAGACATGGTTTTTTATGTTAGTTGTGGCCATATGTGTCATCACTCAGATGAATTATCTGAACAAGGTTAGTGATGTGAGATATTACCAATTGGCTTTCCAAAATTTTATTGTTTTCCCAATTTATCATTTTGTGTAGTCAGTTAGGTGGTTTTCAGGTTAGTATTGTATATCTATTGCTCAGGAATAACACGTTTAGTGACACTACGCGTAGCATTAGCCATCTAGGGTTTAGCACTAAGCTGTATGTTTAATGTTTAAAGTAGTCTTATATACTGGTATGAGGAAGTTATTTGCTTTATAAATCTGTGTTCAATTTCATCTGTGAGGAGGATTTAGTTTTCAGAGCAAGTTCAAATGAATGATGGATTAAAAATCTTTTTGACTTTTTTTTTTTTTTTTTTTTCTTTTTTTGTTTTGTTTCAGGCACTTGACACATTCAATACTGCAGTTGTATCTCCGATTTATTATGTCATGTTCACATCATTCACAATCCTTGCCAGTGTAATAATGTTCAAGGTATTGTTATTTCACCATTGTTTGTATTTGTTAATTGAGAGGTAAATGAACAGATGAAGCTCTAGATTGCACCACACCGTAGCATCTCTCAATACGCAAAGCCCAGCAGCATATTCAGCTCTTGCAGAGGAATATGGTGACGAGGCACAGCCAATGATTGCGAGCTTTCGATGAGGAAGAAGAAAAAAGATCAAAAACTGAAGATTGAAGATGGCTTTTGGTGAAGACAATTTAAAAGGTTTCCTTTTGGCATTGATGTCAAGCGTGTTTATCGGTGCCAGCTTTATCATCAAGAAGAAAGGACTCCGACGGGCTGCTGCTGCTTCCGGTGTTAGAGCTGGTCAATTTTCTTCTCTGTTTTTTTATTTTTCTTTAAATTATTTTTGGGGATTATATTATATGTTTTCAGGCTTTGATTCTTGGATTTTTGTAGGTGTTGGTGGGTTTTCTTATCTCTTGGAGCCTCTTTGGTGGCTTGGTATGATCACAAGTAAGTTCTTTTCTTTTTTAATTGTTGTTTTTCTTTCATGTCCTTAGTTTTTTTGAGGTTATTTTGATCCAATTTAAGTGTTATTGAGTGTTAAATTTTGTGATCATGTCATAACTGAGAGCTTGATGAATCATTTTATTGATTCTTTAGGTTGGTTTTATGTTAAAATTGCTTGATTTTATCATGAAATGAAATGGTTCATATCCTCTTCGAATTCGTGGTTTTAGGTGATAGTATAAAAGTTTTTGCTTTGATTTTGTTTTGGCATTACTAGCTATGCTATGCTGATTGTGATTTACTCTATGAATTTGTTTTTTCACTGATTGTTTGCAGAATGTCATTTTTTGTCTGATTTATGGTATAGTGATTGTGGGAGAAGTCGCCAATTTTGTGGCGTATGCATTTGCCCCGGCTGTTCTTGTTACTCCCCTTGGTGCATTAAGTATTATCGTAAGGTAATAGCTTACAGTTCAGCATTTGATTTTTTGTATTTATCTTAATACTTCCATCTGTGGTTATATGATGTGTGTGAGTGTGTTTTAATGTTTTGGATGGTGTAGTGCTGTGTTGGCTCACTTTATCTTGCATGAGAAGTTACACCAGCTAGGAATTTTGGGATGCTTAATGTGTATAGCCGGCTCTGTCGTAATTGTTATCCATGCACCACAGGAGACTCCTATCACTTCAGTTCAGGAAATTTGGGGCATGGCAACCCAACCAGGTTTGTAGTTACATTATATTCATTTATTAGATTTTCAATTTAATTACCATTTTGGTATTGACTTGACAATATCTTCTTACTGTTTTCCAGCTTTTTTACTTTATGTGGGCTCAGTAATTGTGTTGGTGTTCATTCTGGTCTTCCACTTTGCACCACGATGTGGCAATACAAATGTGTTAATTTTCACAGGCATTTGTTCGTTAATGGGTTCTCTCTCGGTAATATTTGAACTATAGTAATTTTTTTTTTAATTAAACTTTTTATTGGATATTCCATGTTGGTGGAGTACCTTTTACTTGTGTTAAATACTATTGTTTCCATACTCTCCAAACTTAACATTATCTCTTTCCCAAAATTTTTTGTCTCATTTTTCAAGCTTTCTTTTTTTGGTTTCTAAAGTTTTAGTTATCATATTTTAGGGAATGAGAACATTTGACAATGTGATAAGTTTTTTACTTCAAAACATTTTTTGGCATCCAAAAATAGATGGTCAGATAGACATTTTACAATGGAGGTATTATGATAGATTCCACATTTTGAGTTGCTAAAGCTTCATTATAGTTGAAGCTCTAAATCTTATATCCAAGTAAATGGATATTCTAAATAATTGATAGATCTCAACGAGAATATATTTATATATTTTTTTGGGTGAATTGCTTCTGTCTAGTGCTTGAAGTTTTGAGTGGGTGAAAATGGTTTGATTTAACAGTCGACAAGAAATGAGTTTCTGTTATTATTTTTTTTCTTTATCTTTTCTAAGGCAAGATATGAGTTATTACAGTATATAGATCAATGCTCAGTCAATGCTATTATCTGAGCTTTTGGACTTCTTTTCTGTTAGGCAAATTTCTTGTTCTTTGTCTACCTTTGACGTGCTGATAATTTGCAATCAATACACAGGTGATGAGTGTTAAAGCACTTGGAACTTCACTGAAATTAACCTTTGAGGGAAAGAACCAATTACTATATCCTCAGACATGGTTTTTTATGTTAGTTGTGGCCATATGTGTCATCACTCAGATGAATTATCTGAACAAGGTTAGTGATGTGAGATATTACCAATTGGCTTTCCAAAATTTTATTGTTTTCCCAATTTATCATTTTGTGTAGTCAGTTAGGTGGTTTTCAGGTTAGTATTGTATATCTATTGCTCAGGAATAACACGTTTAGTGACACTACGCGTAGCATTAGCCATCTAGGGTTTAGCACTAAGCTGTATGTTTAATGTTTAAAGTAGTCTTATATACTGGTATGAGGAAGTTATTTGCTTTATAAATCTGTGTTCAATTTCATCTGTGAGGAGGATTTAGTTTTCAGAGCAAGTTCAAATGAATGATGGATTAAAAATCTTTTTGACTTTTTTTTTTTTTTTTTTTTCTTTTTTTGTTTTGTTTCAGGCACTTGACACATTCAATACTGCAGTTGTATCTCCGATTTATTATGTCATGTTCACATCATTCACAATCCTTGCCAGTGTAATAATGTTCAAGGTATTGTTATTTCACCATTGTTTGTATTTGTTAATTGAGAGGTAAATGAACAGATGAAGCTCTAGATTTAATGATGATTTGTTGAAGTGGCTCTGTTCCATGACCTCAACCTTAGTCAGTGAATAAAATTTCCAAAATATTACCCTCTGATGGATTTCATCATTTTGCCAAGCCGGGCATAGCATAATATACAGCCAATTTGATTATCAGTCTAATGTGATGAGAATTCTTATGTGATAAAATATGATTATAGGACTGGGATGGCCAAAGTGGGGCAAACATCATATCGGAAATATGTGGCTTTGTAGTTGTGCTTTCTGGGACCATTTTGCTACACACAACCAAAGACTTCGAGAGAAGTTCTTCTTTTAGAGGTGTGCAACATTAGTTACATTCTTTCTTACACTGTCATAATCTCCTTGCTCTATATCTGTGTCAAATCAGCTCAATAGATCTTAAATTGTTCTTTTTAACCATTCTATCTTAACTTTAGGTGGCTATTCATCTTTATCCCCTGCATTATCACCTGTATCTCCGACATTAAGTACCCGACTCTGCAGTGGGAATGGGGAAGTAATGCGGCATGATAATGATGCGCCACATCCTGAGGAAACTTGTTTCAGAAGACAAGAAATGTACTAGATGTCTACCTCCCGAGAAGCGAAATTCAAATTTTAGAAACTGAAAGAGATCCCAACAGGTGTTTTGACATGATTTCTGTTTGGATCCAAGTGTAATTGGGGGAATATCTTCAAAACTCATACGAGTATTTACCTCATCAAATTGCGAGTTTCGACAGGTTTTTCATTACTGAGATTTCTTGTGAGGAGGTATGAGATAGAAGCATTACCATAAACAGTCCATACTTTGTACAGTGTGTAAAATTGCTGGCATTTTTTGAATTGTTGGTTTATTCAACTCAATGAATAAAAAGCTGAGATGGTTGTAAAAAGGCCACTTCCGATCCCTGGGAACACCAAGAAGCCTGGAATTTTTGGTTGACGAAGCTGAAGGCTACTTCATCATTTGAGATTGAGCTTTAAAGAAGATAGAGTGATTATGTTTGATATTTTGGGTGTCTTGCCTTTCCATTGACAAGAAGAAGAAGCAAAATTCTTGTGCAGTATTCTTGCCTATTTGTTCTAGTTTTATAGAGCTTATTCATCATAAAGAACAACAAATAAATATATATGATTTATTCATAGTGATTTAGCCAAGCCTAGTCATGACTCATGAGCAATTTTGTTTCATTTTTTTGATTTAAGATTGGATATGGTTTCCATTTTGAGTTTATGAACTGAGAAAAGAGAGAGATAAACATGGAGTTGGGGAGATACGTTAATACATTAAGTAATTAGGACTTAGGAGTTCAATCAGGGATTTACGACATTATTCTTGTATATTCATTCTTCTATTTATTTTCTGATAACTTACTTCTTATACACAATGTTCATGTACAAATTAAGCATGGTGAAATCGAAATAACACCCATGATTTTTTAAAAGTATTGTATACCTTCTTGAATTATAATTTATTCTCTTAAGATTACCATTTAGTATTAACCCTTGAAAAAGTAACAAAACCCCCGTTAATAGGAGATATATGATTCTTTTTAAAAATCGTGGGTATGTCTTTAATTTCATTATCTGTTTAGGGGTTAGATGATAAATCCAAATTTTTCAGGCCAATTTATCAAGTGTTATGTCCTTAATTAATTTATATTTTTTGTGATAAAAACAAACCGATCGACATCGACTCCATGGCCCAATGGATAAGGCGCTGGTCTACGGAACCAGAGATTCTGGGTTCGATCCCCAGTGGAGTCGAACCATTTTTTAAATTATTATGTTTTTAATTGGAATTTAAATATTTATTACCCAATTTTATATAATAAAGCCTATTTTTTTTTTTTTCAATTGGGTTTTAATTTTAATTTAAATATTTATTACCCAATTTTATATAATAAAGCCTATTTTTTTTTCTTTCAATTGGGTTTTAATGTTAATTTGAATATTTATTACCCAATTTTAAATTAATAAAGCCTTTTCCAAACAAAATTTAGATTTTCTTTCAGTTTTTATTTTCTTCAATTTTTATATAGTTAAAAAAAAAAAATTACAGAAATAAAAATTGAAAAGAATATATACTGTAATTGGACAAAAGGGTACTATAGTCTTTTTAGTGAAGTAATAAATTTTTTGGGTGCCGCTGTTACTATCTGAAACACTTAGGTGTCTTGTAATTTGCTTAAACCTTGAGGAGGAGAGTATTAAGTATTTAGAGTAATTTAAACCCTTTCTACAGGTGAGGTGAACAACAAAACCTCTCTCTTGGCTTCTATAATATAAGCTGTACTATCAGTTCAAGTGCTTTGTGTTTGATTCATTCTTTTTCTTGCATTTTATGAAGTCGTCATGCCTCCAAAACTAATAAGACTTGCCCCACACGAAGCTGAGAACGAGTTTGAACTATCTCTAAGGCAAGCCTTCGCAGTTGTTGAGCCGCAGCTAAGATCCCCATTCCCATTGACAATTCCCAGTCCAGAAGAATACTCCCAGTTGAATAGCGCCATACTCTATGGCGTTTTGACTGAACCCCACCTCGCCAAAGTCCATATCAAGCATCTACATGCTGTAGTCACTGATGGGTATGGTTTATTTGTGAGTTTGCTTGTAAAAATTGTTAACGAACTGTATGTGAAACTTTTTTATTCGGTGAAAAGTCAACTGATTTGGGTTACCAAGGAGATGATTGATGTTTTAGCTGTAGGATTTGATGGGTTGTTGTGCTGTTTGTTGAGGCAGATTGTTGGTGGGGATTTTAGTGATGTGAATTTGTGGTTGTGTTTTGAGCTGGTGAATGTGTTTTTGGGTAAATGGGATTGTTTATTAGAGGAGGAACCTTTGGTTTTGAGCAGTGCATTGTACACTTTTCTTCGTTTATTAGCTGATCATTGTAGGTTTTCGAGTAATGAGAAATTGGATCCATTGAAGCAATTAGAGATTGAGTATTGCGTCAAAATGTTGAGGGAGCAGTTTCATTTGTGTTTAAAGGTAGGTAGGGATCTTGTTCGGTTACTACAGGATTTGGTTCATGTACCAGTGTTTCGAGCTATATGGAAAGATTTGGCATTGAACCCAAATGAGTTTAAGACTCCAGGGTTCTCAGATTTATCACAGTTGGATCACCTTAGGACTTCAAGTAGGTATTTTTTACTTAGGATCACTCCTGAAATGGAAAACCAGTTGCGATTTTTGCTTACACATGTGAAATTGGGGAGACAAAAACGGTATCAGGTTTGGTTTACTAAGAAGTTTATATTTGGGCCGGAGAGAGAGACTCTTATAGTTGACATTGTACGGTTCATATGTTGTGGGCATCACCCTTCTAATGAAGTTCTTCAATCGGAGGTTATTCCTAGATGGGCTGTCATTGGTTGGCTTCTTAAGTGCTGTAGGAAGAAATATGTTGAAGCAAATGTGAAGCTGGCACTGTTTTTCGATTGGCTTTTCTTTGAAGAAAGTTTGGATAACATAATGAATATTGAGCCTGCAATTCTGTTGATGGTATGCTCAATACCCCAATATATTGACGTGACACACACCCTTCTTGATTTTTTGTTCCTTCTTGTGGATAACTATGACATGGACCGTAGTGATATTATAGTTAGAGGTGTAACATCTGCTTTTGGTGCATTGGTTCAGAAGGGAGTGATTCACTCCCTGAATGTGTTGACCTCATGCGAAGCACTTTCTCCTTACCTGAAAGAGAGGCTTGGGAAGCTTGTGTTAGCATCTAAAGCTGGAGATCCTAAGGGGTTGCAGTCGGCGCATGTTTTCAGTTTGCCACTTTTAACTCCACCCCCAGAAAGACAGCCTACAAAAACTGGGGAAGATGGATTGAGAACCAGATCTGCCAATGCTTCTGTTTCAATTTCGGATGACTTGGCAACTCCCTGTAGTTTGCCAGTTATTACTGCTGAAACTATTAAGAGTTTGGTTCAAAATCTGGGAGAAAGTATAAGAAATTCAAGTAAACTGGGCCTTGAAACGTTGGATGCACTACTTCTATCATTTGTAAAACTTGAGTGCCAAAAACCAGGAAGTGCATCCATAGGGCCAGAAGCTTTATCTTCTAAAATATCGAAGGAATTTGAATTAAATGGCTACAAGCTGTTTGCTCCTCTTGAAAATCTTCCTGATGCTCCTAACCATGATGATGAAATTGGGTCAGCAACAGCCTTCGTAATTCGCACAATAATATTTTCACAGCATGAGAGTATGCAAAAAATGCTGCTGTTCTGGTTAAAGAATGGTTTTCCTGTTGGAGCACGCATATTATCATATGCTTCAAGGCTAGCTTATGAGGCAGATATGGTGAAAAGTTTGATGGTTGACAATGATCTGGTTAAAATAAATGGTTCAGGGATGGAGTTATTGATCTCTCATGCTGATGGTTATTATGCTTTTCTGAATGAAAGAAACGGAGATTCCTTTGGATCCATTGTTTCAACTTTTGTAACCAATAAAGAATTTGTTGCTAAGTTAGTGGATAGTGCTTTTGCTGCTTACAGATGTTTCCTTGCTTACACGAAAACTATCTTACATGGAGAAGCTGATACATCTCTGTCTAAGCTTCTTCTCTCTGATTTGATATCTTGTTACACCTGGGGAAAGAAAAGACAGAAATTCTTACTTGGCAGCATCTTTTGTCATCTTACGGATTTATTGGTTAGTGAGGAATACATTATCAAGTTTATTGTCAGTCGATTGAATCATGCTGATCTTGTAGATATACGGCTAGAAATTGGCTTGAAGAAATACTCTTTATTTGGGGAGAATATAGAAGCCATTTCCCACTTAATTATGAACTCTCTCCATTGGGACTGCATAGAACAACATAAATTTTGGGACTTGGTTAGGTCAGAGATTGCGGTTTCTAAGATTCAGGTGGAGAAGATCATTTTGGAATTTTTCTGCTCTCATGATTTAGATGCAAATGTTGATGCCATTGCTGTTGGAGGCCTTTTGTCGTTATGCAATTTTTGTGCCCCAACGCTTGAGCTTGTTGGGGCAATCATGTTATTACCAAATAATGTGTTCCAGGACTTCTCTGCTGCAGCTCTGGCTGCATGGTTTATATCTAATTCCTCGATGCTGTTTGACAGCTTAGCTAAATTTTCAGAGAAGTTTGACAACAAGAATGAAGATTCCGTTTTCTCCAATTCGACTGGGATTATGATAAACCGGTCTGCCATTTTATGGTTGTTGAATCATTTTAACGTGCAGGGGACAAGTAGCTCTGATGTTTTGAGTAACTTGTCTATCAGTCTACAAGGCTAGAAAGCGACATAAGTGTCATTTAGGAATTTTATGATGTTTCTTTCACCTTTTGGTAAGCTAGTTAGCCGGTTGTCTTAAATACCTGAACTTAGTTTCTTTAACAGTTTTCTGTTTAAATAATTAGTTTCTTTAACAATTTTTGTAGTTGCATATGGTGGGACTGCTTTTATGGTCACTACAAATTTATTTAATCTTTTTTAATCATATTTCTGTTCATATGGTGCATAAAGGGTCTCAGATGTTTCCCTTACAGTTTTTTCTTGTTTGCTTGCAGTTTAAGTTTTTCCTGTCGCTGCAACAATCAATTCATTTCTGGTCACTTCTGTACATCAAGATAGCTAAGCAGCATCAGATGAGGGCAGCACTGGTTGATGATGCTCTTCCTAGTATACTGGATGAAGAAACATTGTTGATTCAGATGCATGCTGCAACATTTGTTTTTGAACGTTTAGGTGGATGCAGCTATCTTCTCCTTCAGACAGGACAACCCAGATGTTAGGTCAACCCATCTATGACCCCTGGGTTTTGAAAGATAGGCGACCAACTGCTGTAGCCAAATAGGTAGCTACTAAATCTTATTCCAAGTTGGAAATGTTGGTGCTTCATAGTTCTGTATCTAATGAAGGATCCAATTGTTTCTTTCAGAATGCATTAAATATCAGTATTTTACTTGTGAGAGTGCAGTGAACCATTTGTCATCAAAGTCATAGAAGGTTAACTTTCCCAAAGGCTTAAAGATGTCTCCGATTTTTGCCTTAGTGATTATACTTGTTTAGTCTCACAGTTAACTTCTTGTTCCTTTGGTTGTGACAATTCATTCCAGGTCACTTCTGGACATCAAGATAGCCAAGAGGTTTGTACTGATTGCAACACTAGTTGATGATCGGTTCCCCAGTGGACTACATGAAGGTCTGTTGGTATTTTTTAATATTTAGGTTGATGTCAGTGGCACCTCTTCTATATGAGACAGCCGGAGTTTGGGGGCACTGTGGGAAGAGATGTCTGGCTGCTGCATCAAAATGGGTGTGACTTCAAATTTGGCTTGGCCTATTGGTTGTTGTCTAATGACTAAACCAGCTGTCTCAATTCCACCCTTCTTGTCATTTTCCAGAATTTGATTTACATGTCCTCTAAAAGTGTGCAACACTGTTTATTGCAGAGCTTTGAAAATTTGGATACTGCTCCAGCATCATGTCTCAATGATTAAAGCTAAGACTGAAGGGCTCTCTAAAGGTAAATACCAGTCGGTTGCATGAGTAACTTTTAGAGGGTTAACTTTTGTGGAGACCTTGCTGTGTCTTTGGATCTGATAATTTTGACAGTGGAGCATGCTCTTCTATATGCTGGTTTTAGTCATGGCTCAGTGATTGCTTTTCTGTCAGAAAAACCATTCATGGCTCAGTGATTGCTTTTCTGTCAGAAAAACCATTAACAATGTAAAGTTTCAAACACCATGGCTGATAGGAAGTACAATGCTTTAACTATTTATCTTTATAGGTAAGTTCAATTTCGAGTGCATTTACGTTGTCTGGTAGTTGACAGCCGAGGATACATCGAACGTATCACGTCATTTATGCGTCAAGATAAAAAACTATCATATAAATATCATTCTAAAAATCACCAAATCATATTTATTGTTAAAATTGATGAAAGAGAAAAAAGTGGGCATGTCATGCAGTAAATAATTTGACTCATGAATGATGTGATACGTTCGATGTATTCTAGATGTTTCGTAACAGCAATGATTGCTATACTCTTTGTTTTGCATATAGCAAGATCATTGATCTAGTTCATAGGGTCGTGGTACGTAGTTAGGCACTTAGGCTTCAAGAAATGAACAATTTTCCATTTTTTTTTTTTATTATTGTTTCTACTAGGCAATTGCAATGGTGTTAATAATATTCTCTCTCTTATAAATCATGGGACTTTGGAAGGCATCCAAATAGGCTAAAAATTCAGGATTTTTGGACTTTGGAAGGCATCCAAATAGTCCTAAAATGGGAGGTAATATTACGAGGCAAAACCCCATTGATGTACACAAGAAAGACACATGTTCTTATAATGTAAACTCTTTCTTGGAACTTACTGATATAAGAAACATGTTTTCTCTTTCTTTATTTATGTGTATATACAAAGCACTTGTCAAGCCTCTATATAGACTTATAAAATGTTAGTAATTTTAGTGGCGTAAGTGTAATAAAATAAGCTAAGAAATATTAACAATTAAGAAAGTAGAATTAAGGGNCATTTTTTTTTTTTATTATTGTTTCTACTAGGCAATTGCAATGGTGTTAATAATATTCTCTCTCTTATAAATCATGGGACTTTGGAAGGCATCCAAATAGGCTAAAAATTCAGGATTCTTTGGAAGGCATCCAAATAGTCCTAAAATGGGAGCTAATATTATGAGGCAAAACCCCATTGATGTACACAGGAAAGACGCATGTTCTTATAATGTAAACTCTTTCTTGGAACTTACTGATATAAGAAACATGTTTTCTCTTTCTTTATTTATGTGTATATTCAAAGCATTTGTCAAGCCTCTATATAGACTTACAAAATGACTTAAATGTTAGTAATTTTAGTGGCGTAAGTGTAATAAAATAAACTAAGAAATATTAAAAATTAAAAAAGTAGAATTAAGGGGGTTGTAAAAAACATTCTTTTCCTTCTCAAGTTTGTGTGTATTAGAATGAAGGAAAGGAGAGCTATTTATAGCCATCGTTGGCCTCCACTTGCACCACCTCAATTTCTCAAGTTGTCGCTCTCTTAACAATCGGTGATGACTATAAATTCCTTCCCTCCCCTTATTTTATATACTAGTAATACAACACATATATTATTTTTATATAATATTTCTCATACAACATTATATGGCAAGATATAATCGGCTAATTTAAAATTAAAATTTAATTTTTACCCAATCATATCTTGTCACATAATATTGTATGAAAAATATTATATGAGAATGATGTTTGTATATTATTATTCTTTTGTATACACACAAACCTCAATTACAGTCCCTTAATTCTACTTTCTTAATTTTCAACCCTTATTAATTTATTTTATTGTACTTACACCACTTAAATTTAGAGATGGGCACGGGCTGGGCCGAGGCTGGGGACCCTTTTCTTCGGCCTGGCTTGAAAGCCCAAGAGAATTCTTCGATCTCAGCCCGTAGCCCGTTCGAGGAATTCGGGGAATTCTTGAATAAAGCCTATTCCCCAGACATCTGAATTCACTGTTTGAGGGTTTTGTGTCCTTATTACTATTTTTTCCAAATTATAATATACCACTCAAAAAGAAATTAAATCTATAATGATTTATTGATTTATTATAATCAATCAAAACACTAAATGATATATTACACATATATAACATTTATATTATGTATTAACATATTATTATAGAAAATAACATATTATGTATAATATATAACATATATATGTTATATACATTATATTTATATATCATATATAATGTATAATGTGCAATGTATAATATATAATAGATAATGTCAAATATATACCATATATAATATATAATGTCGAACGTATAACTTTTGTTTCATAGTATTAATATATTATGTATAATGTATAATTAATATATTTATATATATTACAAATATTTATAATGATTTATTATATTTAATCTAATTTTTTTTATTACGTATTTGTATATGGTTTCATTTGTTNATTGTTTCTACCAGGCAATTGCAATGGTGTTGATAATGTTCTCTCTTATAAATCATGGGACTTTGGAAGGCATCCAAATAGGCTAAAAATTCAGGATTTTTGGACTTTGGAAGGCATCCAAATAGTCCTAAAATGGGAGGTAATATTACGAGGCAAAACCCCATTGATGTACACAAGAAAGACACATGTTCTTATAATGTAAACTCTTTCTTGGAACTTACTGATATAAGAAACATGTTTTCTCTTTCTTTATTTATGTGTATATACAAAGCACTTGTCAAGCCTCTATATAGACTTATAAAATGTTAGTAATTTTAGTGGCGTAAGTGTAATAAAATAAGCTAAGAAATATTAACAATTAAGAAAGTAGAATTAAGGGGGTTGTAATAAGTATTCTTTGCCTTCTCAAGTTTTTGTGTGTATTAGAATGAAGGAAAGGAGAGCTATTTATAGCCATCAATCGTTGGCCTCCACTTGCACCACCTCAATTTCTCAAGTTGTCGCTCACTTAACAATTGGTGGAGGTCCACTAGGGCTGGTTAACGAACTGAGTCGCTCGCGAGCCGGCTCGGCTCGGTTCAAGTCCGGCTCGTTAACTGCTTGGTTCGTCTTATTACGAGTCGGCTTGACTCGGCTCGTGAGACAAAACGAGTCGAGTTCGAGCCATACAAGGCTCGGCTCGTTAGGCTCGCGAGTCGCGCCTGGCTCGAAATAGCGGGAGGTTTTTTGAGAATTTGTAAACTATTGGGATTTAATTGAAACTAACGCAAACAAGTTTTAAAAAATAACAAAATAGCCCCCTTTATTAAAATCCCCAAATCGCGAAAAATCTTCACCAGTAGAACCGTGGCCGTAAAATTTGAATCAAATCCTCCCAAAGTAATGATTTCGGCCAGAACTTCTTCATCTTCGTCAGCTTCGCGGGATCTTTGTGGGATATAGTTCATCTTCGTCAGACCGTCGGCAGCCGTTGGATCTTCGTCATCGTCGTCAGCCATTGGATCTTCGTCATCGTCGTCTGATCGTCGTTGGATCTTCGTCAGAACTTCGTCTTCTTCGTACGAGGTTCATCAGATCTGAATCGTCTTGGTAAGAGTTGAAGTTTCTTCGTCGGTTCGTCATCATCTTTGTCGGATTTTCGTTGGACTTTAATTAGTGAGTAGGGGGTTTCTTCGTCGGATCTTCATCATCTGCTATTGTCGTTTGTTTGGGGTTTCTTCAATTTTTGTCAGATTTTAACTTGTTTTTTCATGAATTGTTTGTTTGTAACAGGGGGCTTTTTCTGGTGAAAGAATTCAGGAAGAGCAGACTGAAATTGCTTTACTGGTGGTTCACTGTGGTGGTGTTGCTGTGAAACCCACACAAGGTTAATGTTTGTGTACTATCTGTGAAGAGTAGTGCCGTGTATTGTTTATTTAAATTGCTTTACTGAAATTGAAATTGTTTGTGAATTGTGATTGTGGTTGTGCTGGGACAAAATTTCAATTGCAAAGGAGTTTGTTAATGGTTGACAGGTTGTTATTTATAAATTTGTTTGTGGGAATTTGGTTATGGGGTTTTGCATTTGGTGGTGGGGATTGGCCGACTGGTAGTTTATAAATATGTTTGTGGCTTGTTGTGGGAATGTGGTCCTGCATCTGGTGGTGGGGACTGGGGGATTTAATATTTGTTTCTGGCTTGTGGGAATGTGTTGGTGTGGGGTAAAGAAAGAAGAACCAGTGCCTTAAAGATGACATTTATGAAGGCATAGAAAATAGAATATTACACAACATGATGTAAACTTTGTTTCTTTCATTTGAACTCTCTGAAATGTTCCTTAGTCCAATTAATTATAGAGGGTTATTAACAGATTAACAGTGCTAACGCTCACATGGTTACCTCATTCTTTATAGCTCTAAAAAGAAAGTATACTCTTCTGTCCATGGAGAAAATCTGAGTCAAAGAATAAAAATTAAGTGTCTGATAAGCATGTGCAATGAGTTGTCCCTAGTGCATTTTAGCCACAAGTTTATTTATAACAATGGGTGTTGGGCCAAAGAAAACATTAATAGAATAGCTTTGTCATAATCAACAAACACATGTATACTTAATAATCTTTCATTTTGATTGTACAGAAGGAATATGCAAGCCCTTTCTTGATTAATGGAAATGACAGGAAGAAATACCAACTTTTTTGTATTATACTTGAAATGCTTGACCATATTATTTGTTACCTTGTCTTATATTTTAACCTTTTCAATACCCACCAGCTTGTCAAAGCTTTATAAAATAACATGAACCCAATATGCATGGCAGCACATAGCCCAAGACCAAGGCCCCATACTAAAGTCTGATTCTCATCTCTCATGCATGCACACAAGTGCTGTGCAGCCACACTGCTCAATCAAATTCAAACTTTATTTTGTTAAAGCCAAAAGGGATAGCAAATTTTCTCCACTGATTGGAAAAAGAAGTGAATGGATTGGACATTAAAGAAAATAAAGCATTATGTACCCTTCCAATTTATTTACATAAATGAAGTTTATATATGCAACTTTAATGAATTCAAAATAGAACATGTGAGTTGCAAATGAAAGTGAGACAAATTTCAAAATATAACATGTGAAACTTAATCAAACATGATACAAAACCAATATCTCTAATTAAAGAATAAATGAATGTTGGGATGTATTGGTGACAATTAATATTGGTGTGCAATGTATAATGTATTGGTTTGATGTGTGTGCAATGTAATAGTTTGACATTATTTCATATTGGTTTTGCATTAAATTGTTGATTTTTTTTTTTTTTCGATTTATAGGTTTGTAAATGGAGGGTAATTCCTTAAGTACCCCTGCAATACACAATACAATTACCGATACACCTGGTATTAGTAGCCCGGATAATGGTGATGAAAATCAAAATCCAATTCAGAAGCAAAAAAGAGCAAAGACTTCAGTGGCATGGTCGGAGTTCAAGGAAGTGGTATATGAAAGTGAGAAGACCAAATTGAAGACTTTGTTGAAGACTGTGACAAAAATCAGTTTGACTACAAACTTATGGAATTCAGGGAATCAAAAGATGGAGTATATGGTGTTGACCGGGCATTGGATAGATAGTACTTGGAGGCTTAATAGACGTATCCTCAACTTTGTTCGTCTACCTCCTCCCCGGACTGGTATTGCGATTGCGGATGACATTTTCAAGTACGTAATGGGATGGGGAATTGAAAATAAGGTATATACTATTTCTGTGGATAATACTTTAAGTAATGATGTTGCGATTAAGGTTTTGAAGGAAAATTTTGAAGTTTCTGGGAAACTCCTTTGTGGAGGTAAACTGTTTTATGTGAGATGCTGCGCACACATCTTGAATCTGATTGTTCAAGATGGACTTTATCAAATTGGGCACATCATTGACAACATCTATGAGAGTGTGTTGTATATCAACAGTTCAGAAAGCAGACTCAAGGTATTTTCTGAGATTGTTCACAACTTAAATTGCCGTATCGGAAACTTATTCTTCATTGTAAAACAAGATGGAATTCTACCTATGAAATGTTGGCAACGGCAATTAAGTTCAAAAAGGTTTTTCCAAGAGTGAAAGAGAGGGATATCAATTATCATAATAATCCGAGTGACGAGGATTGGGAGAAAGTGGAGAAAGTTTGTGAAGTTTTGAAGGTATTCAGTGGTTCAACCAAACTCATTTCAGGAAGTGATTATCCGACATCTAATTTATTCTTGAACGAGGTGTGTGTAGTGAAATGTATGTTGGATAGTAAAAGTGAATCTGAAGATGATTTTATTAGAGTAATGGTTAGGAAAATGAAGCATAAGTTTGATAAATATTGGGGGGAATGTAATGTGTTGATGTCTGTGGCTGCTGTATTGGATCCTCGGTTGAAAATGAGGGTTATTCAGTGGGCATTCCCTAAGATGTATTCTGAGGCAAAAGGTCGGGCAAATATGGTGACAGTCTGGGATGTATTGTATGAGTTATATGGGGAGTATGTTCAAGCTAACCAAGGTGTGACTATCGCCCATGCTTTTACATCACAAGGGGATGGACATGGAGCCATTGATGAGGTGGCTGCGGTTGAGGGAGCCAAGGCCTGGGATGATTTTAGCACTTTTTTGGACGTGGTTGAAACTGTTAAGTCTAGTTAGTCTGAGTTGGACTGTTATTTGGGAGAGGGATGCCATAAGTGTGTGGGGGATCATGACTCATTCGAATAACTTATAGTGGTGGAAGGCAAATTCAACCAAGTTTCCTGTATTGTCTAGGATGGCTCGAGAGATACTAGCCATCCCGATCATTACGGTTGCTTCAGAGTCTGCATTCAGTGCTGGGAGTAGGGTTATTGATAGTTACCGAGCTTCTTTGTCACCAGCTACGGTGGAGATGTTGTTATGTGGATGTGACTGGTGTCGCACTTTGAATGGAGTGAATAGAGGGTGCAAAGTAAGTTCCATTGCTTACATGTTTTGTTTAATTCTATATTTAAAATAACTTTATTCCAACCTATAAATTATTTTTATCTATTTTTCATCTTAGAAAGAGGAGGATGAGAATCACTTGGAGATTCAGCTTCCTGTTCTATCAGGTGATGGGAGTCAGCAGATTGATTGATTAACTAGTGAGTTATTGACTGTGGCAGTAGGATTCTACAGGTCAATATTTATTACTTTTGTGTTGAGGTTTGCATTTTCATCTTTATGGTTTATATAAAATGACAATTATACTTAATATGTTTCACATTAATTTGTTTGTAGGAGGAGTGGGGCTACAATAGACATACATCTAATTATCATTTGCTATTATATATATTTTTTGATGGATGGGGATGTCACTTGATGTATAGTTATGCTAATCCCATATTTTGTTTTTTGTGAAAACTTTATTAAGTCAAGTGAACCAAACAAAAATTATTTAGTTCACTTAACTTAATTTGTGGTACATACAATATGTTAAATGATAAATTGTTAATAGCAGTAGCATTTTATTTAATATTGATTTTAAGTAGGTTTAACTGTTGGGTGATGTATGAGGACCTGAGAAAACATGCAGACAATCAGATTAAGACCTACGTGTTGTCCAGCAAATTAAAAAACAATAAATGAAAAGTGAAAAATAAATGAATCAGTTTGACAAAAATAAATCAGTTTGACAAAATAAATGAAAAGTGGAAAATTTAACAAAATACATCAGACATTAGTGATTATTCCTCTGCCCAGCAAATTAATGAAAAGTTAAATTATAATTTTTCAATTTTAAGCCCTTCTGAATTCGCCTGCCATATTTAAATATTTTAAACTAGATTTTCTCATTTTCAATTTTGAACATTGATTCAGCTTCAAAGCGAAATTATGATTTGCATTTATTTGAATTTAAGACAATCAGACATTCAGACGGCAGCCCAACGAATTTTTGTAAAAAAAAATTGAATTAAAAACAAAAAAAAATAAAATTATTTGGAGATGGCTCGCTAGCCGGCTCGAAATATGCTAAATCTATTACTAAGCCGAGCCGAGCCATATAATTCGGCTCAGCTCGGTCTTGGCTCGTTTAATCTTCTTCTTTCACGAGTCGAGCTCGTTAAGCCGAAAACTCGGCTCGGCTCGGCTCTATAACACCCCTAAGGTCCACTATTTATAACACTCCCGTTTAAATATCTATCATTTATAGATAAGTGAGAGTAACTCGATAAGTTGAGGCGGTGTAAGTGAGGCTTTGCAACTGTGCAAGTGGGGCGGATGACTATAAATTCCTTCCCTCCCCTTTATTTTATATACACACAAACTTAATTACAGCCCCTTAATTCTACTTTCTTAATTTTCAACCCTTATTAATTTATTTTATTGTACTTACACTACTTAAATTTAGGGATGGGCATGGGCCCGACTGGGGCTGGGGACCACTGTCTCCGGCCCTGACCCGAAAACCCAAGGGGATTCCCCGATCTCGGCCCGTAACCCGTTCGAGGAATTCGGGGAAACCTCGAATAAAGCCCGTTCCGTTTGAGGGTTTTGTATTTTCATTACCATTTCCTCCAAATTATAATATATCATCAAAAAAGAAATTAAATCTATAATAATTTATTATAATCAATCAAAACACCAAATGATATATTATACATATATATTATGTATTAACATATTATTATAGATAATAATATATTATGTATAATATATAACATATATATGTTATATATATTATACTTATATATCATATATAATATATAATATATAATGTTAAATGTATATCATATATAATATATAATATACAATGTATAATGTATAACTTTTGTTTCATAACATTAACATATTATATATAATGTATAATTAATATATTTATACATATTACAAATATTTATAATGATTTATTATATTTAATCTAGTTTATTTATTACCTATTTGTATATGATTTCATAAAATACTTATACAATTATAATTTGTTATTGTATAATATATGATTGATTTTCAAATATTAAAATTAATATAAGTATATATAATGATTGTTTTTTAAATATATAATATATATATATATATATATATATATATAGGGTCGGGCTGGGTCGGGCGAAGCAAGACCTATCCTAACTTTGGCTTGTCCCTAAATTTTAAGACTAATTTTGGGTCTGATCCCAGGCTAAATCCCGAATGATTCAGGGAAATTTCGTCCTGTTTAAGTTGGGTTAAGATGGGTCTCACAGGGCCGGGTTTTATGCCCGTCCCTACTTAAATTACTATCATTAAAAGACTACATTGAATATTTATAATTAAACATTTATCTTCTCCTTATCTGAACTGGAAGCCCACCTCTCATCTTGAGCACCAATGATAAGGTGTAAGGCGGGTCCATGATCCTCCCTGCAGTCCCACCACCATCAATGGCTAAAATCTCAAACTCATTCATCACCGCCGCCGCAATCGACTTCATCTGCACATAAGCCATCTCCTTCCCCAAACACATCCTGGGCCCACAATGAAACACAGGAAATCTAAACTGATCCGACGGCTGAAAAACCCCATCACCGTTCAACCATCTCTCAGGCTTAAACTCCATATAATTACGGCCCCACGCTTTCTCCATCCTCCCCACCGCATATGCTGAATAATCAGCAAACCACCCCTTCCTCACGTGGGTTCCGTCCGGCAAAACATCATCATCCACCGTTAATCTTGAATTGATCGGTACGGGAGGGAACAGCCGCATGGACTCTGATAGAGCTGCATGCAAATAATGCAGCTTCTTCAATTCATCGTAACTGAAGATTCTTGGCCGGAGCTCCGATGCCGGCAATGAAGATAATTCCTCTCTTATCAAAGACCCACATCGAGGATGGCCGGCGATCAGCCAGAAGAACCAAGTCAACGCCGTCGACGTTGAATCTTTCCCGGCGAGAATGAAACTTATAACTATATCTCTTAAAAACTTTCTCTTTTCTTCTTCTTCCATCTCCATGCTTGAACTTGCCGCCATGAATCTTGATAACAAATCAAAATTTGTTGTTTCTTCTTCTTCCTTCTCTTTCGACTTAAGTATTTCCATTGCGTAGTCGTTTATAACTTTAATAGCTTCCTTAAATCTCTTCTCGGATCCAATGTTGAGAAATCTTTTAGTCTTCCAAATTGCAGGAACTGGATTCGTGAATCTTGAAGAACAAATTTCCACAGCGTCATCAAAAGCTTTCATAAATTCCGATGAGTTCTGCTTGCACGAAGAGTCAACACCGAACGCGACGTTGCATATGTTTTTGAAGGTGAAATCTTGCAGCAATTCTTGAAGATCAAACACGATATTCCGATCAGAGGCGTCGGAGAGGAACGGGATGAAGCTTTTAGAGATTTCCGATTTCACCACTTCAGAAATGAAGTGTTTGAGTGACCTGGTGTTGAATTCGTGGCTGGCAATCTTACGCTGCAGGGTCCAGAGGTGACCGTCAACGCTGAAGATGCCGTGGCGGAGGAGTTCGTGGAGGACGCTGTGGTAGCGGGAGCCTTTGATGTAGTTGGAGAAGTTGGAGAGGAGGAGATGCTGGATGTTGATGGGGTCAGCAGTGCAGATGCCATGGGAGAGGTTGAGGAAGGAGTTGACTTGGATAGTGGAAGATGTGGTTTGGGAGAGGAGTTCAGTGACCCAGTCGTGGAAGCGGCGGTGGTTGCGGAGGAAGCCGGGGAGGTTTCCGATGATGGGGTAGGATTGTGGAGATGGGGTTTTGGTTTTAGGATGACAAGGAGAGTATGAGAAGTAGAAGTAGAAGTAGAAGAAGAAGAACAGAGAGATGAAGAAGGTGAAGCAAGGGAGGAATGTAAGGGAAGATGAGTCGAGTTCAAACATGATAAAGCCTGTTTTGTTTGGTTTAGTTTTGTCTTGTCTTGTTGAAGATGAAAATTGTAAGGATTTTGTTGTTGTTTTCTTGCAGAATTGGAATGGATTTCTTGCTTCAATTTTCAAGTAAAAAAGATATTATATTTATGATACATACGCAATGTCTTTCGTGGATCTAATACTTTAATATATTCCAATATATTTTTTCATATATTCTAAAATTCTTTAGAATCACTTCATAAATCTGGGTTTGAAACTAGGTTTTCATCATTGAACCCTACAATCTTTGAGGAGTAGATAATAATAATCATTTACCAAGTAAGTACGTGTGAATGGTCTTAGGTTCGAATCCATCCGGCTTTTAAGATTTAAATAGGTGATCATGACGATGAAAATGTTGAATGTTGTGTTAATCATCTACATGGATTAATCGAGATACATATAAGTTGGTTCAAAAACCTTGTTTAAAAAAAAATAAAAAAAATTAAGGGTGCGTTTGTTTTGTTATTTTGGATAGGATTTTAGAAATAATATTGGGTAGTTGAATAGGATGAATATTACGAGGTAAAATTTAAAAATTAACGAAAAAACCCCTTAGGTTTGCTAATTTAACTAAATACCCTAATATATAAAATTTTTGTAAAATAACAAAAACACTCCTACCCACCGACTCCGGCCACCACCATCGCAATCTAGTCAAAAAATAGCGTTACAACCCAGACGGTCGGATCTGGCCCATTGTGCATCGATATGACATTTTCTGGATCTGGTGGATTTGGTCAGAAAATGTCAGATTTGGCCATCAGTGACGGCCAAAGATATGGCCGTCGTTGTCGGTCAACGATGGCCATTTCTTTGGTCGTCAAATCTAGCATTTTCGGGCCTGATCCAATATGGATTTGACCAGAAAAAGCCAGATTGGCGAATTACTGGCTAGTTTCGATCGTTTTTACATCGCTGTGACAGATTCCGGCAACCACCGTCAGTGGTTGTCGGAATCTGGCAACTATGGATGGATGGGGGTGTTTTTGTTAATTTTTAAACTTTTTTTTCTAAGGGTGTTTAATTAAATTAATAAATTTAAAGAGTTTAAAAATAATTAAAAAACTAGAATAGTATTTTTCAAATAATAAAACAAATAAGTATTTTGGGAATATGATTAGAAATATGGATAGGAATAATAAAATAAACGCACTCTAAGATTCTCATTGTTAAACCCTACAAGACTGACTATTCGACTAACCCTTCATGAGTTAATATAAGGTCACTAGAGGATCCATTATTGCATAGAAAGAAAAATCTAATTTTGTACTAATTTAATTGGTTTTTTTTTTTTTTTTTTTTTCTAAAGAAAAAGTATATCTCATTTCTTTTCCATGTTGTTCAAAGTATATTAATTATTAATTTATAATAATTAAACACATATATAGGTTAGTATTCCTTTAATAAAAAGAGTTATTTTTTTACTTTTTTTTTTTTTTGTTGACGGGGTGTTCGGGTCAGGGTAAATTCCCTCCATGAGGACTCTTCTTAGCAATTCAAGTGAATCGAATTCATGACTTTTTAAATAATATACACAAGAGTCCTAATTGAGCGCGTGGTGGTTGAAAAAAGAAAAAAAAAATTATGAAGTGAGTTGATAATTCATAATATGACAAATACTCTTGTTTCTCACACAATCCTTGATTCATGTTTCTAATGGAGAAGAAGAATATGAATTTTGGACTTTGAGTTTCATGGGACAATAACTTCACCACTGTAAAACTTCAAGTCTTAGCAGAGAAATGAGAACCGCAGACAAAAGTCCTCTAGTCTTTGGAAGACCAGACAGCTTCAAAGAAAGAGACTGAAAGACTTTCATTGAAATAGCCTGCAATTTTTCTGAGTAACAAAATAATCATTTTGGATGTTTGTTTTGTAACTTATACTTAGTTTTTCTGATCCTTGTGGCCATGCCCTTTCTTCTTTGTCTGCTTCTCTCTTTGTTTACTCAATCTGTTTCTTTCATAACCTTCTATGCTTTCATTGGCCGGCCATTTGAGTTGTTTTCATTCTCCATCTTACTTTATAATTTTAGCATTTTAACCCCCAGGACGGCTATTAATTCCTCTCTTCTTCAGCTACCCACCTGCAGAACAACCAGCCTTGAAGGTTTGATAAGATTCTCACATTGTTCTACAAGCAAAGCCATTAAACATTATACAAAATGGTTGGTATTTTTCTAACTTTTATTTTAGTACTTATTGTTCTTCCTCGGTTTCCTTGTTTATCTCCTGATGAAAGCAGCTATGGCCTCTCTTACAATGGTGGGAAAATCATGACAGAACCAGTCACAGTTTCTCTTCTATGGTTTGGAACTAGATGGGAAGAATCAGGTAGAGAAACTATCCGGAACGCGATCGCGTCTTTAGTTCCATCTAGGTATAATGCTGGGGATTCTGAGGTGCCTACCTTGGGAGATTGGTGGGATATTGTGAGACAATATAGAGACGATTCAAATGCTCAAGTGACTGATAGAGTAAGTGTTGGTGCTGAGTGTTTCTACTCAGGTTCTGAACTCAATATGACCCTAGACCGGGTGGTGGAGATCGGAAAATCAGTGTTTAACAAGACCGCTGTTGAAGGATCTGGTGGGAGATTGAATTGTACTCGAGTTTTCGATGTGGATGAGAACCGTATTTATCACATTCTGTTTTCTTATTCCGTGATGTTCTTTGAAGGGCAGCAGCAGAGGGAGTTTACGGACTGGTGTAGTGGGAAGTTTCAGCTTCCAGGGATGATGGTGAGCATGACATGGGCAAGAGAACCTCAAATTGCTGCTGATCAATGTTCAATATCGTTTCGCAGGAGTTCTTATCTAGGCCCTCCGAATGGTGATGAGAAGATTGACAGCTTGGTGGGTCATATGGTGGCAAAAATAGCAGAAGAGGTAACTGATCAAGATGGAAGAGGATGGATTAGTAATGATGGAACTGGACTGACAATCAGTAGTTCTTGTATTTCTCCATTCGGAGAAGCGAAAACTCTTCCTCCTCCTCTATATGTCGATGAAGAAAGGAGATTTAGCTTTAATGCAGTTGGATTGAATGGCTATAGATACATTGTGCCATATATTTGGGATCAGAATATCAGAAACTGTGCCTTGAAACCCTCAGGTATTGCTTCTACGAAATTCTTGTAAAAGGCCTAATTTATGTTGAGTTCTACATCTCTGAAATCAAATTAAGTTTGTTGTATGTAGAAACCTGTAGCAGAAATGCAGTTGTTCTTGAGCAGGCGAGCGGGCGCTTGAAGGGAGGCATTGTGGTGAACCACACTGATGGTTTGCAGCCATATCCTCCAAACCAAAAATGTCAGTGGGAAATCAACTTCCCAGATGCAAAATTCATAAGTTTTACTGTCAACTTCCTTGCAATTTCAGCAGACAGCGATGACCGCCTCAGAATTTGCCAGCCAAATTCAAATCCTGTGCAATGCTCAACCATTCAATCCAATAATGGAGATTTTGATAAGAACTTCAAGGTCTTTGGCTCAAAAGCTTCCATTGAATTTTCAAGTGGGGATCATGTTGCCTTTAAATCAAGAGGATGGGAGCTGAGCTATACTGCAGGTAATCAAAATCTGAGCTAATCTTTCTAATTCAAACTAATTAGTCCAAAATAAAGCTATTGAAATTATACAAAAAAACTTACAGGAATGTGCAATGGGAAGAAAGATGTTTATGATCCTGATGGAACAATCGGCAACGCTTCATCTTCCTATGTAAAAGGTCTTACTTGTCAATGGATTCTCCATGGAAAACCAGGGACTCCTGTAAACTTAAGTTTCATTCACATTAACATCACAAAGAATTTGGACTTTCTTGCAATAAACAATGGCACAAAGCAGCAGATAGCCAACTTCTCAGGTTCTTATTCCGAGTCTGATCTCCCGAAAATGAACCTAACCGGTGAGGTTACGATAATTTTTGCAACTCAAACAGATGAAGGACAAGGCTGGTCAGCTAAATTTCACATCTCTTCTCCTGTTGACAGAAACAAAAAGGTTTGGCTTGTCATTGTCATTGTTGTTTTGGCAATTATATCAGCCATTGTTTCGCTTTCTTTCGTGGCATTAGCCATACTCAAAAGAAGAAGAATGCATAAAACCTCCTTGGACTCAGTTGAAGAGCTAATGCAAGTAAGAGTAGATATAAATAGAGAACTCAACAGAATTGGAGAGGGACCTTCTGCAATAGTCTACAGAGCAGTTTCAACAAATGGAAATACAGTAGCGGTTAAATCTCGAAGAGATTCATCTTCGGATACAGGATTAGAAGAAGAGATTTTGCTCAAATCCTCATTTCATCCCCACATTGTTTCCTTACTAGGATATGCTCAAGCTCAAAATGGACTTCGACAACGATGCTTAGTCTTCGAGTTTATGCAAAGGGGAAGCTTGAGATGGAACCTGAGGGAAGATGGAGGCAACTTGGATTGGGAAAAGAGGTTAGAAATAGTATTACAAATATGCTCAGCAATTCAAATGCTGCACATGTACTCGAAGCCTCCAATATTTCATGGAAACATAACATCAGAAAACATTCTTTTGGATGAATTCTACAATGCAAAGTTATCTGGTTTTGGAGCTGCAAGTTACTTTAGCAGTACTCGAAATCCTGAAGAAACATCAGAAATGGCTGAGGATATATGTAGTTTTGGTCTGCTTCTGGTGGAGCTTTTACAAGGGGAGCCTGTAGTGAATAGGCAAGGTTGCAGAAACTTCAGCAGGCTTGAGCAGATTAATGATCTGGTGGGTGGTGGCATCGAGTTTCTCGACCAACGCCTGGCGATTCCTGAAGAAAATTGGAAGGTGATGGGGTTGGCAAAGCTGGGAGAAATAGCAAAATGGTGCATTGGAAGTTGCTGCAGAATTGAAGGGAATGAAAATGATGCTAAGATTGGTGATGTTTTGTCAGGTTTGAGGCAGGTTAAGCAACTGTTTTGTTCTGTTTGAATGTAGTTTCAGAGGAAGAAATAGAATAACTTGATCATGTAAAGCAATATGACACACCCAGGCTCCGTTTGGTTCACTTTTTTACACTTTTTAGAAAAAAATTTGGAAAAAAAGTTAAAAAAAAGTTGAATTGGGCGAATATTACGACGTAGGATTTGAAAATAAATAAAAATATCCTCTATATTTGTTTATTTACTAAAAACTCCTATAATAAAACATTAAAAGTTAACAAAAACACCCTCAACCCATCCATTAAATATGAACAACTGGCCACCACCGCCGGAGGGTGGTCGGAGTCGTCGTATCTGCGTATGACCGGCTGGATCCTGCCGATGACCGGCTGGATCCTGCCGGTCTTGCGCCGATATGACCTTTTCCGGCCAGATCCATGGTGGATCTGGTCGGCAAAGGTGAGATCTACGGCTAGATCTGGCCATTGACGGCCAGATCTGGCCGTATTTGCTCGTCAACGATAGCCAAAGATACGGCCGTCGTTAATGGTCAATGACGGCCAAAGATACGACTGTCGTTGATGGTCAACGACGACCATGTGTTGGCCGTCGTTGATGACTAATTACGGCCAAAGACGGCCAGATCTTTGGCCTTAGATCTGGCCTTTTTCGGCCAGATCCATCGTGGATCTGGCTGAAAAATGCTAGATCAACTAGATTCAGCCGGTAGTGCGCCATTATATCAGATTCTGGCCATTTTCCGGCTGTGGTGGCCGGAATTTGGTAAATATGGGTTGTTGGGGGTTTTTTTTTTGCAATTTTTAAAAAAATATTTAGGGGTATTTAATTAAATTAACAAATTTAGGGGGTTTAAAGTTAAATAATATTGTGAGTTTTTGCAATTTTATTGTTTAACTTTATTAGGAATACTAATAATAGTATTATCAAATGTGAGCCAAACGAAGCCCAAGAGTTCCTCCTAATAAAAATATTTATATAAGAATTTATCGTATTATGAGTTAATGGATACTGATCCAAAGATTCTGTAACCTGTATATCGTGTTATCGTTATCTTTCAACTAATCGGTCAATCACGTTATTCTTATCTTTCAACCAACCCCTTCGATTCTACTTCTAAAACTCTTGGTTTTCATTTTATCATTTATTTTAACATTTAAAACTTAAGGTTTCATTAATACCGAAAGAGATTTTTGTTTACTTTGATTTTTTACCATCTAACAATTATGAAAGAGGAATTAAAAGTTAACTAAAAATCAGGTTTTGCTGAAATCAAATAACATCTTACTAAATTTTAAAATAAATTAAATACATTGAATTAGAAGGAAATTAAAAAATTCGAAATACATTAAGTACATTGAATTAGAATAAGAAAAGAAATGAACAAAAGAATTTGAAAAAATAAAACAAACTAAAAAAATTCCGTTGCCGGGAATCGAACCCGGGTCTCCTGGGTGAAAGCCAGATATCCTAACCGCTGGACGACAACGGAATTGTTGAAATTATAATACTAATTATATTAATTATAATAAAAAGTCAAGCTACAATAAATCGTGTGATTAAAATTGTCTCTCTTTTAACATTTTTATCACAACTGACAGCTGGAGAAAACAAATAAACTGCACAATAATTGAATCAAATTCTAATCACTTGTATACTTCAGAAGATTGGTGTATCATTTGCAGCTTTACAAAAAACATTAAAATTTCTTAACAAATTACTTGGTAAGATTTTTCGGGAAAATGAAGGAAACCATTCAAGAATAAGTCCATTTTCTTCAGGATTCCTGGTTTTCAGACAGAATCTCCCTTTGTTGAGCCTTTCCTTTAATGGTTTGTTTGGGGGAAGCATTCGCTTGACTGTACTTTAGTGGGCGTTATTTCCAGCTTTAATCAATCAAATAGGGGGATGACTCGAACATACTATATCATACTCTCATATATAATGCTTTCCTTATTGAACTTCAATTTAGGTGTTGTCATTGACATGAGTTCAGGTGCTCATTTTCTGCCCCTCGTGCAGACTAAACTTTAGAAGGTGGATCAAATGCTCCGAGAGTTTTTGCATTCCTGTATTTGCCCCTATTTAAATCGTGTCCTTAGAATTCTTGACACAACTTTCATGTCAACCATCTTCCTCAAGGAGCCTTTTCCTATGTGAAAACCAAATTGTGCTGATAGATAGTGGATTTTCTAGCTGACTTCTAAGAGGGCTGCAACTCATCTTTCTCCATGTGACTTGCCAAAATCATAAGACATTCATATACCATCTCTGCTTGTGGATGTGTCTTATCTTCTACATAGAAAGGCTGAATCCTTTTCCCAATCTCAATCCAGCTACAACCAGGGTTCTTCTTCAAACCAAGCTCTTTCATTTTTAATCTTACCTTTCGTACTTCATCCCATTTCTTGACAGATGCATACATGTTTGACAAGACAATATAAGTTGATGGATCATCAGAGTCCTTCTCAATGAGCAATTTTGCAATCTTCTCTCCCAGTTCTGTATCTTGATGCAGATGGCATGCAGAAAATAGTGTGCTTAACAGCCCGACATCCTCCTTAATCTCTGATGTGCTTTTTAGAATTTGGTAAGCTTCATGTAATCTTCCAGCACGTCCAAGAAGATCAATCAAGCAGGAGTAGTGTTCAATTCTAGGCTTAATATTATACTCAGAGGTCATTTGACTGAAATAATTACGACCTTCATCAACCAATCCAGCATGGCTACAAGCTGATAAAACTGCAAGGAAAGTGACACTGTCTGGTATTGCGTTGGATTTCTGCATTTCATCAAAAAGCTTCAAAGCCTCTAAAACTTGACCATGAGACCCATAAGCAGTGATCATAGAAGTCCATGACACAAGATCTGTCTCAGGTAATTGATTAAATACACTAATCGCTTCATCCACAGCACCACATTTAGCATACATGTCGAGGAGAGCCCCCATGACTATTTCATTGGCTTCTAGCCCACTCTCAGCAATATACTTGTGGATCTCTTTTCCCTTTTCTAAGGCTGCTAACTGTGAACAAGCTGGTAAAACACTAGTGAATGTTATAGCATCTGGTTTTACACCACTTTCTTTCATGTCACCATAGAGAGCAAGGGCTTTAAAATAATCACCAACAGTCACATAGCCTGAGATCATAACATTCCAAGAAACGACATTTGTCTTGCTCATCTTATCAAAGACATTTTCAGCTGAGCTAACACTTCCACATTTAAAATAAAGATCGATAAGTGAGCTATTTATAAAAATATCAGCATGTATTCTGTTTCTTATTAAATATCCGTGTACGAATTTACCATGTTCAAGTTTGGCTGATCTAGAACAAGACATTAATATGCAACTCATTGTAGTAAGAGTTGGCTTAACTCCTTCCTCATTCATCCTCCTAAAAAGCTCAATGCATGATTTGCTATCACCTTTTGAACTGTATCCTGCTATCAACGCATTCCAAGCAACAACATTTTTCACTGGCATTTGATCAAAAACCTCTCTAGCCATCTCCAAACAACCACATTTGCCATACATGTCCACAAGAGCAGAACCAACATAACTATCAAAAGCAATCCCTTCTTTCACAAATTTCTCATGAATCTCCTTCCCTCTTTCCAAATCAAAAAGCCTTGCACACGATGAAATAACCATCGTTAACGTCACCGAATTGGGCTCAAACCCAGAATCCCTCATCTTCCCAAACAACTCCAACGCTTTCTCAGCTTGACCCTCTTGGTAATAACAAGAAATAACAGTATTCCAACTTGCAACATCTCTCACAGACATTTCATCAAACACTTTAATCCCATAGTCAAACCTTTTGCACTTTGCGTACATCCCCACTAGAGAGCTAGCGACAACAACATCCAATACAAACCCAGTTTTTATCAATTGGGTATGAATCAATTGGCCATAACCAACTCTCCCTAATCCACCACAAGCCTTTAACACACTTGGGTATGTGTAACTATCGGGTTTCAAAATTGGATGCAGCACTAACCTATCAAAAACCTCAAGGGCTTCAATGAACATATAGTTTTTAGCATAAGCAGCCATGAGGCCATTCCATAAAGAAAGGTCTAACGAATATTCTAAGGTTTTGAAAATAAGCTTGGCATAGTGATAGTAGTGGCAAGAGAAATAGAAGTTGATGAGGTTTTTGCACAAGGCTATGTTGTTTTGGAGGCCTAAAGTGACTACTTTTTGGTGGATTAGTTTGCCTTTTAACAGTGACTTAGAGCTAATGCTTGTTCTTAACAGAGATAATAGCTTTGTTGTGTCCATTCAAAATCAAGAAATTGGGTACAGTGGTGAAGTTTTATCTGAGAGAGGACAGATTGATTTACCTGAAAGCCTGCAATGGCATTCTTGCATGGAGACTAATTTTGTAAAGTGGTTCCAAACTCAAGTTGCCATATTCTTTTGTTTCTGTTATATAAGTTGAAAACGGCACAATTTAGATATAATTTGTCTAAATCCATTAATCTAATTGAAAAGTTATATATAAAAAAGAGGAGAAAACTTAAATGAGATAGTCTCGTCACCTCATTTTGTTGACGTAGTAAGATCGTTCAATAATATGAAAAATTTTGTTATCATATATTAGGTATATTTATTTAATTGAATGATTTCACTACGTTAAATTGTTAATATAATGAGATAGTCTCGTATAAGTAGTCTTGTATAAGTATCTTTGAAATAATGATAATTTTGAAGTTAACCTGTATTATATAAATATAAAATTATTATACAAAAATTTCCCTTAAGAAATATCTCAGATGTGGATAGGGCTAAAAGATTACAACTTAAAGAATCAGAAAAACCTTATTGGTTTTCTTTTACGAGTAATGTTACATCCACAATCCCTTTTCACAATCTTTCTCTTACAACTCCCGACGTGACAGTTTATAATTAGTCAATTGCAATTTATCAGGTGGGACCTAAGTGGAATCATTATGAACTGACCAATTATGAGTTGCCACGTCGGGGTTGTAAGAGAAAGTTTGTAAGAAGAGATTATAGGTGTAACATTTTTCTTTACTAAATTTCAGAAAAGATGAAAGAGGGAGGTCAAATGAGGATTCCTATAACCATCTTTTAAGGCTATAGAATTACAGAGGCAATACAAGCTTTGCCGACTGGATGTTGTCCTTAACCAAGCTTAGGGAGTTAGCACTCTTTGCATGCAGAAAATGTAAACATTTGCCTCCCTTAGGGAAACTGTCATCGCTTTAATGTTTAGAAATAAAATGGATGGATAGTTTGAGAAGAGTGGGTAATGAATTTTTCGGCATAGAGAGTGTTGGCACATCTTTATCTTTTATTTTCTTCCCCAAACTAAAAAAAAATTATTTTGGCATATGAATGAATGAGAAGGGTGGGATTATGAGATTAAAAGAAATGGAGAAGAAGAAGATATTACAATAATGCCCCAAATTGAAGGCACTACCAAACAACCTTGTCCAAGAACAGAAGGCCGGAAAAAAGAATTTTGAGGTTTGCCCCTTCAGGCTACCCTTGAAGGCAAAAATCAGAGGTAATTTTTCCTTTTTCTTTTAGTAAGTCCTTTTGTTCGATCCAAATTTCTAATTGAATATTAATCACTTTTAACTATTTTTTATAGTTTTTTTTTTTTTTTTGCTAATCAAGGGTGTTCGGGCTAGCTTGCGCGCACCTTAACTAATTTTTTTGGGGTCCTAAAGTTAATGACGGGTAATCCTCCTGTGACCACCTTTATTAGCAATCGAGGATACTGAACTCAATACCTCTTGAATATTCACCCAAGAGTCCGAGTTGACCGTCTGGCCACTCAAGGGTTGGTTTAGAAGAAAGTACTTGATGAAATAATCAGCATTGCCACTCCATCTGCTTGGAATGTCTCCAATATACTCCGGTAACATTGTGGCCTTCATAACTGCATCTCATCTATATTTCTATATGCTACATTGCTTCGTTAAAAAGAGCAAATTGTTATTGATGATAGCCAATTACCTATTCATGTATACACAATCCCTTTTTAGAATTAACATCATCATTGTCATTTTTAATCTTCCATTAATATTAATGCTTGCATCTTCAGTCATAGTGTGGTTTAACATCATTGATCATGGAATGATGAATGGATGCAGAGAAGAATTCAAACATAATGGTACAAGCATGCTAGATGAGATCTTATCAATGAAAGGGGTGACTTATACTTTCCAATTTTCTGATAATGTTGAAGTGCTTTTCACTTTTTACAAAGGCATGTAATTTTCTATGCATAGTGTCAAATTTCATTAAATATTTATTGTCTCAGTGAGCTTTACATTATGGAAAAATGAAGAATAGCATTATGAGGTAGTCAAAATAATTCTATTAATATGTAGTTAATGTTTCGTTAGGTATTCTCACTATAACTTTTTCTTTCTTCATTTCTTGATGTTTAAACAGAAGCGCTCTCAGAATCATGTTTCTGATATTGTTTTTTCTTTCATGTGTAGTATGATTGTGTAATCATGCTACCTATGTTGAGAGTTAATAATTTCTGTCACTGTTCAACTAAGGAAATACTCAAGGGGTAAAGCAATGGCAGAAACTTCTTATAATGTAGTTGCTTTCAAAACATGTACATATGTAAATACATATTCTCTTTGCTTATATACATAAGCTAATCTCCATTAAACCTAAAAAGTTTACACTCTTCGGCACTTGAGAATTTCGGCTAATTTAAGATGCTTGGTAAATTGACTAGATTGGTGTTAATGAGTTTGCACGAAATAGTATTTTGCCCAACACTATACACTCAAATAAGGAACATATCACTAATGTAACAAAATTAGAAACTTAGGTTAGTAATTGATCGTTTAGTAAAATTGAGGTACTTTAAGGGTTACTTGCTGCTTACAAAAGTATCAATTATTGAAAGTGAAATTGATGTTTAATTATTTGAGGAATGTTTAATCAAATCATTGGCTTCATTTGTCCAATCAAAGTATAAGTTGGTACAAGTGAAATATAAGTTTAGTTCTTTCTTTTGATCTCCATTTACTCGCTTTCCACTCTTGCATCAGATTTTTAATTTCAGAAATGAGACTCTACAAAGCAATGAATTTGAATTAAAGCTATATTCCATGCCTTAACCACCTTTAAAGCATCATATGCGATTGCTTGGTGACCGAGAAAATCAAGTGTTGGGCAAGCATATTCAATTTTTTTTTCAATTACAACTATTTATAAAGATTGAAAGCATATAGCATTTTCACACTTACAAGCAAATCTCATATCTTACAATTCAAAACCTTACCATCTTGATATCATGGCTGATGCAATTGTTTCCGGTGTCTTGGGGCAGCTAGTTCAATCATTGGTGACGAAATAAAGCAGAGGTGAAGCTAGTTGTTGGTGTCGACAAAGAAGTCAAAAAGCGTAGGACATCTTGAAGCTATTGAAGCTGTGCTCGTTGATGCGGAGGAAGACAAGTCAGGAGTAAACCGTAAGACTTTGGTTAATCGGCTCAACACATCCTACAACATTGAAGATGTGTTGGATGAGTGGAACTACCCATGTGTTAAAACACAAATTGAGGGAGTTGAATATGTTGTGTTCCTAAGAAGAAGGTGTGTTTTCTCTTCCCCTCTCTGCTTTTCATTCAACAAGTTAGTTTAAGCCAAGTATTTAACCGCATGACATTGCAATGAAATAAAGGAAGTTAATGAAAATTTAGATGTCATTGCAAAACAAAAAATATGTATAATTTTAATGCGATTAGAAGTCTTGGAAAGTTTGAATGAGTAGAAATATGTACCTCATTGTTATGTGTCAGATATTATGGTCGAGTTGAGATAAGAATAATTAGTACGCATGTTGTGCAAGAGTAATGAACAACCCCCCATATATCATCTCTATTATAGGGATGGGGGAATCGGTAAAACTACTCTTACCAATTTGCTTCTAAAGATAATAGGGGTGATAAACCACTTTGATAAAGTAATTTGGGTGTGTGTGTTAAACTTTTTGATGAATACAGGAGCCAAAGCAATCATTAATTCTCTAGAAGGTTCTTCTTGAATTTAGGTACACTGGAATCCTTTTTCACTTTTAGTATATCTATTGCTGGAAAGAAATTTTTCCTATCTGGATGATGTGTAGTCAAATGACTACAAAACATGGGAACCATCTATCATTGTTTAAAGAATGGTCTCCATGGAAGTAATTCTGATTACTACACGTAAGGAACAGTGGCACGTATGATGGAATCAATTGACATTATTGTGTCAAAGTATTGCATAAAATGTTGGTTGTTGTTTAGGCGAATAACATTTTTTTGTAGGTCTCAAGAAGAGTGTGAAAATCTAGGAGATAGGCAAGAAAATTTTAAACAAGTGCAAGGGTTTGCCTCTTGCTGTAAAGACTATTGGTATTTTTTGCGCTTTAAAAAAACTAGAGAAGAGTGGTTAAAAATCTTAGATAGTGATTTGTGGAAAGTTGAAGAGTTTGAAAATATATTTTTTCCCATTATTATTAGTTATAATGATTTGCCTTTTATGATAAAACAATGTTTCATATATTGTCCAGTCTTTCCTAAGGATTATAGAATAGAGAAAGTGATTTGATTAAATTATGGATGGCTCAAGGATATCTCAAAGAAGGAAATAAAGCAATGGAGATAGTTGATGAAGAGTATTTTGACTACTTAGCAGTTACATCATGCTCATTCTTCCAAAGTTCAAAAAAGACTATCATAGTAATATCTTGAATGTAAGAGGCATGATTTGTGCATGACTTGCCCATTCTAAGTAAGAAGGAATGTCTCTACATAGAAGTTGACGGTCTTAAGTATCACATCATAAACTCTTCTTATCATGAGCAATTTGTCACTTGATGGTGACAATTCATGAACAAAATTCATTTCCTGATTCCATTTTAGTCTCAGAAGGATCACAGTTTCTTATATAATTTTAAAGTTTCCAATAAGGCATTGGCTCCTAATATCTTACCAAAATTATGTGGTGAATTGACATCTTTAAGGCATTAACCATAGATGGATGCCATGGTGGTATGAAAATGTGATTGAAGACATTCCTAAAGAGATTGGAAAATTATACATTTGAGATATCTTAATTTGAGGGAGCTAAAAATGAGAAAACTTCCAGAAGCATTATGTATTATATATTTGCAAACTTTAGACATTAGTTATTGTCTAGATTGGAAGAATTACCTCAGGGATTGGAAAATTAATAAACCTAAGGCATCTAAAAATTATAAGGTTCATCTTAAGATACAGCCAATGGGAATTCAAGATTGATTAATCTGCTAACCTTAAGGTATTTTGTTGTTGGTAAAATATATAACATGCAGCCTTGAAGGTTTGAAATACCTTAACCCTTCGGAGAGTTTTATATGAAAAGTTGGGAAATGTTCAAACTGGACGAAGCTAGAAATCATAGCTCAAGAATCAGAAAAAACTCCTCATTGTCTCTGGATTTTGAAAAAGATGAAGGAGGGAGGATGAATTAGGATGATAAGCACTTCTTGAAATCTTACAACCACCTTTATTTGGAGAAATTATAGAAATAGAATTACAACCACCTTTAATTTGGTACGTATGAATTGGAAAGTGGAACTATAAGGTTAAAAAATGGAAAAGAAGAAGAAACACCATCTTTGTTTTCTTGGATATTCGTTACTGCCCCAAATTGAAGGCAATACCAAACCACCTTGTTCGAACCCAGCATTGAACAAAGATATTATGTGTTGTCCTCTGCTACGCTAACGTTGAAGGAAAATGAGAGGTAATTTTTTTTTTTTTTTTTCTGTCTTTGAATAAAATCTTTTTGTTCCATCTAATTTCTGATTGAATATTTAATCACTTCAATATTTTTTTTTTTCTCTTCTGAAGAAAATACTTGATTGAATTAACCGGCAATGCCCCTCCATCTGTTTGGAACATCTCCCATATATCTTCTGTATAATGTGGCCATCCATAATCACCGTCTTTTATGAAGAGGAGAAGATTGTTGAGGACAACCTCATGACCTATATAATATATCTGTACGCGTGCCCTATATCATATATTAACCATTTAATCATTTGATAACTCATTGAGCTTCTCAAATTAACTCTCTTTCAGCTTATTGAAACCAGGCATCGAATTCTCTCTACAGAAGTTTGCAGATTGAGGTATCCTGCTAGAAAAAGTTAACAGACATGGAAATATCATGTATCACCTATGGCCGTATATCTTAAAGGTGATAACCCCTCTTTCCTTGCATCAATTTTCTGATAATGTTTAAGAGCTGTTTTTTCTTTTACACTAAAGCATTTAATGTTCTATTTATAGCTTCCAATTTCAATAAATAGTCATTGATTCAGTGCGGCGTTTTGTCTTCCGGAAGAAGGAAATAATGGGTGTTAGGAGAGTAGTTGGAAGAACTCAGTTAATGGTTGGATATGAATTTTTTTTTCTTTCTTCTTTTCGGATGTTTAAAAGCACTTCACAACATTTGTGTTCTGATTCAGTTATTTCTTTAATAAGCAGAGCTGATTTACTATTTGGGCTATCTATCCTGAGAGCTTACAATTTCTGATTCTAAGGCATGCAATTTTCTATTTTGAGTCTCCAATTTCATCAAATTTTCGATTATGGAAGAGAAGAAGAATGGCTGTGGGAGAGTATTTGGAAGAACTCCACTAATGGTTTGTTATGCTTTCTCACTAATATTTACTCTTTCTTCAGTTCTCAATGTTTAAATGGAAAGCACAAATCACTGCTTTGTGTTTCTGATTCTGTTATTGACTATAATATGCAGAAGTGATTTATTGTTTCAATGGCTTCCTATATATGCTGAGAATTACTGTTTCTATCTCTCATCTGTGGAGGAAATACTAAAGGGCAAAGCAGTAAAGGACCATTTTTAGCAGTCAACGACAGCATTCATAACAAGAGAGACCTTTACCTGATTAAGCAAGCGCTGGATGTTTTGGTTTTCACATTTTCTTGGTGAGTTAGCATCAAATCTATATTTCTATCGCCTACATGATTCTTTATCACTGTCATTCATACTTTTCATCATCTGATAATGTTAACGTCATGATCTTTTCCTTTTTACTAGGGCATGCAAGTGTCTATTCAATCACAGTTCCAAATATCTGCCTTAGAACAAATGTGGAAGAGAGGAAGGATAAATGTAGGACAGTATGTACTCAAAAGGACTGAAATGGTTGGTTCTGCTTTTTTTAACTTCTGTATTTTTTGCTTCATGTTTAAACTAGAAAGTAGATCACAGCATTATTAGTGGTACCGTAAATTTTTTAATGTTTACATAGAGCTATTGGATTGCTCTTTTGCTGAAGAATCAAGGTGTTATTATAATGTATTAAGAAGTTTAAGAATCAAGGTTTGTCATCAATTGTTAATTGTTACCTATATTAAGACATTAGTTCTGTTTGAGAACTAGGTATAATGCTGGAAAAAAGTGACAGGCCAGTAAATACCTGATGTATCCGTGCTTTTTGGAGGTCAAAATCCCACTTTTAATGCATCAATTTTCTAGTATTGTTCAAGCTCTTTTTTAATTTTAACTGTTTTTCAAAAAAGAGATTTAACAAATTGTTTCTATATATTCATTAATTAATAAAATAAATAAATATTAAATTATAAAATATTTAGGTTCACTTTACTCTTTTGTCATCTTTGAACAGAATGAAACCTGGAATCAACTTTTCCCTCTTCTGAACTCTGTATCATGCCGGAAAACCATTGACGTATGATGTCCTGAATTTGCCCAAGTATCAAGGTTGAAATATGTTGTACTAAGAAGTTACCTATGTTAAGACATTAATTAGCTCTGCTTGATCTTATTAAAACAAGGCATCAAATTTGGGTTAACAGAACTTTGTATCATGTTGGACAAACATTGACAGATCAGGAAATATCTTGTGTATACCTACTTCTTGAAGATCATAACCCCACTTTTCATACATCAGTTTTCTGATAATGTTTAAGCTCTTTTTGACTTTTAACGAAGGCATATAGATTTCTATTTATAGTTTCAAATTTCATCTAATATTTATTTTCTCAGTGCAGCATTCACGTTATGGCAGAGGGGAGGAATGCCATTAGAAAATAGTCGAAAGAATTTTATTGATGACTAGTTATGATTTCTCAATGCTGCTTTTTCTGTTCTTCCTCAGTTCATCAAATTACAGTGGTTGCCCTCTTTAAAATTATGTTGACTCGCCTGAGGTCTGCTTCTAGTTCTTTCTCTACTTTGTAGGACATTGGAAAGCCATGTTCTCTCTTATAAAACTTGATTTTGATATGTTATTTTTTATTCAGTTAGGCAAGATGTCACGAATTTGCTGAAGAATCAAGGTTAAAAAATGATATATATATCAGAGAAGTTGCCAGATTGAGGTTCGAGTTGCATTCCTTTGCTTGACCAAAACTTCCCAATATCTACTAAGCATTTCTTTCGTTTCAGCTTTTGAAACAGACATTGAATTCTATCTACAAAATTATCTATGATGCTGGTAAAAATTTGACAGGTGTCAAAGTACCATACTTCTTAAGTTCATAATCCCACTTTTCATACTTCAATTTTCTACAGAAATTTTTCTTACAGGGCATGTAATTTTCTACTTGTAGTTCAAATTTCAACAAACATTTATTGTCTCAGAGCATCATTATGCGTTATGGAAGAGAGGAAGAATGGCATTATGAGTGTATTCAAAAGAACTCGATGAATGGTTAGTTATGCTTTCTCAATGCTGATTTAATTTCTATTCTTTGTTTGATGTTTAATTGGAGAGCATATAGCAGTTTTATCTGCAGGATGAAACAAATGCTTACTCCCGGGTCCTCACATTTGGAATTCGGTGAGCTTCCATCATCAAGGATTTGCAGGATTTTCAGGGCTCTTGTGAAGTAGTGAAACTTAAAACATAGCATTTTCTGACACCAATTTCTAGAATAATATTTCAAGAAAATGATAAGAGGCACTTTTTCAAATCCTGATTAATTTTTTTTGTTTCATACTCAAATATTTCATTTGCTTTCTCTTACTGTTAGATTACGCTTTAATCAGGAAGCTTATCTAATTACACTAAATTTCCTCTTTGAAATCTTTGAGGACTCGTTCTAGGTTTATTTTCCTTTTCTTTTTACTTAGTAGGACATTGTGAGGCCATGTTTTACCTAATACAACTTGATTTTGATATTTTAATTTTGATGCAGTGAGGCAAGTACCTGTGTTAAGAAATTTGTTCTCTACAGACTGTTGTATCATGCTGGGTGTAACTTCAAACTAGAAATTCTGCATTACTTATTTCAAGAAACACCTTCTGCTCCTACACCAATCTGAAGCCCAGCAACTCTACTTTATCTCAACACTGGGAAACATTTTGTATTTTTTTCTTTACATAAATACTAAAAATATGCAGTGTTCTGTTTTCAATTTCAAAATTTCATCAGTTTTTGGGGTTATGGAAGAGAGGAAGAGTGGCATTAGGAGAGTAGTCGACAGAACTCAACCATGGTTGGTTATGCTTTGTCACTGATCTCTTTTCATTCTGACTAATCCAATAGGCATACATCAATGATGTTTGAACAGAAAGCCCATTTCAGTGTTGTGATTCTGATTTTCTTATTTACTTTGATGTGCAGAGTTGATTTACTAGTTCAATGGCTTCCTATATATGCTGAGAATTTACAATTTCTGTCACTCATTGATAGAAGAAATACAAAAGGTCCTTTTCACAGACTAATCATCTGATATTGTTTTCACAGACTAACTCAACTTTTCATAGACTAATCATCTGACTGTTTCAGATTTCTACCTTAGAACAAATATGGAAGAGAGGAGGGATAAATATAGGAGATTATTTCCCCATAAGGACTGCAATGGTTGGTTATGCTTTCCCACTTCTCTGTTTTTTCTTCATGTTTAAACAAGAAGCACATCACAGCATCATTACCGGTTCAGTGAAATCTTTAATTTTTTATGCAGAAAAAACAGAGACAAGTTTCCTATAGGTTTAGACATTGGTTCTCTTTGAGCATATTGACACCAGTCATCAAATTTCCTCTGCAAAACTTTGTATCATGCCGAAAAATAACGATAGGACTGGTGAAACAAGGGCTAAATTTTATGGTTTTCACATTTTCTTGGTGAGTAGCATATCATCTATATTCCCATCATCACTGTCATTTGTAATCCTTTAAATAGTACTAGTCCTTTAAATAATGGTGGCCATTCATCATCACCAGTCTTTTGTAAGGAAGAGAAGATTGTTGAAGACAACCTCAGGATGGTCAGATCTTGTTTAGTCTTTGAAAACCTCTTTCTTTTTTTCTTTTTAAAAAAAAAAAATCCAACAGTTGCTAAGGTCTCTGTTTTATTTTGATTTTTTTTTTTCTTAAATCATATACACACTGTGTTTTCTTTTATCATCAAGTAAAACAGGGATAATGTTACTGACATCAACGTTTTGCACCGAAATGTTAAACCGAATGACATGTCACCTGAGTCAGACAAGCCACATAACACGTTAAGTAATATTTTGTGAATGAACAATCCATTTTTATTAGACGGTCACTCATTTGAAATAAACTCTCGTCCATATTATATGGACGAGAGTCCATCTATAAAGACGCTCGTCCATAGTTTAAATTAAAAAAATTTAATTAAAAAATCATGGACACCCGTCTATATATTATGGACGGGTGTCCCTACTTAATGGACGGGCGTCCAGTCCATTGTTTCAATTAAAAAAAAATTGAAAACAAAAGTAATCTCATTCTTTTAGTCAAAGTTTGTGAACATTCATGGCACCTTTTTTTTAATTTTATTTTTTTATTTCAGATGGTGGACCCCTTGACTGCATTGATGTATGCATGACACCTGTTTCTTTACTTTATTTTTTATTACAGATGGTGAACCCTTTGACTGTATTTATGTATGCAGTTCAAGTGATGAACTTCTATTTACTTGGTGTTTGTGTTTGAAAGTAAATAAAAATAGGAGTTTAGAAGAGGAAAATAAAAGGAACATTACGGGAAAGAGGAGATTATGTTGTAGAGCAGAGTCCCTATTTACTGGATAGTAATGGACGGGCGTCCATCTAAGAGGGACGCCCATCCATTTGCTTTTATTTTTAATTTAAACAATGGACGGTCGTCCATGATTTTTGTTATCAAATTTTTTTAATTTAAACTATGAATTGACGTTTATATAGTGGACTCTCGTCTAATAAGTAAGGACGCTTGTCCACTTCAAATGAACGGTTGTTTAATAAAAATGGACGTCCATTAATTCACGAAATATTTTTTAACGTGCTACGTGGCTCGTCTGACTTAGGTAACATATTGTTCGGTTTAATATTTCGGTAGAAAGTGTCGGTGTCCGTAGCATTATTGTTATTTAAACCCCCTAAAGTTTGTTTGAATTAAAAGCCCTTGCTGTATCGGTACTAACTGAAGACCCCCTACCATCAGTGCTTTGCCGTTAGCTTTGATAGACAAGTGCTAAATAATGTTAATACCCTCGGTCCCCTATGCCCAGCAACGTTAACACACCCAGTAACCAAACAACCTCTATCTTGTCCACCAGACAACACCAAACAGCCCCCTTCCCCACCCGAGTACACTCCAACACCATCACCATCACCATCACCATCGCCACCACCATCATCATCCACCATCCATTACAACCACCAAGGGCGGAACATAGAGTGGGCTAGCCCTAGATTTTTTAAAATTTAGCCTGATCAAGAAAAAATTCCTAGTTGCGCCCCTTACAACCACAAACAAATTGGGCTTTGAGAAATCAAACATAATCAAATTAAAAATCAATAAACCCAAATGCGCAAAACCAAACAACCAAAATGCTCCACCACCAAAATCCACAACAAGCCCAATCTTGGCCTAAGTGACATCCAGATAATAATCAGATTTTCCAACAGTGCTCTCAGTGTTTGGGCTTTGAGAAAGCAAAGTGGTGGAGGTTGTGCAGCAGCCTTCTAAGGGACGGCCTTCAAAGGTGGATTTGTGGCTGTGGGGATGCGGAAGAAAAGTGGGGGGGATCGAATAGAAATTTGCATGCATTAGAAAATGCTTTCTCACTTCTCTGTTTTCTCTTCATGTTTAAATAAGAAAGCACATCTCAGCATCATTACTGGCTCAATAAAATCTTTAATTTTTATTAAGAACTGATTCATATATCTATAACATGCTTTCTCTTACTGTTGGATACCTCTTTTATCAGGGAGCTTCTCAAATTACAGTGGATTCCCTCTATGAAATCTTTTGATGACTCATTGAGATAGGTTTGTTTCCTTGGTTATCTCTCTACTTAGTGGGTACATTGAAAATCCTTGTTCTCTCAAATTAAACTTGATTTTGATATGCTAATTTTGATGCAGAGTGGCAAGATTATGGTGTAATGAATTTTCTGAAGAATCAAGGTTGAAATATGATGTATGAAGAAGTTTCCAGATTCAGGTTCTCGTTGCATTCTTTTCTTGACCAGAAGTTTCCTGATTTAGGACATTTGTTACCTATGAAAATTGAAGGTCATAACCCCACTTTTCATACATCAACTTTCTATTTATCGTTTCAGATTCCATCAAATGTTTATTGTCTCAGTGAAGCATTTTGCGATATAGAAGAAAGGAGGAATAGCGTCGAAAGAACTCGATCAATGGTTGGTTTTGCTTTCTGAATGCTGCTTTCTGTTCTTTCTTCATTTCTTGATGTTTAATTTGAAAGGATATCGTAGCATTTTTTGTTACAAGGAATGAACATAAACTCTTCTAATCAATGAGGATGACAAATCACTTCTTGAAATCTTACACCCACCATTGAATGTGGAGAAATTACGGCAATGGAATTACAGGGGCAACACTATTTTCACCGACTGGATGATGTCCTTAACCAACCTCAGGCACTTAAGAATTTGTCATTCCATAAACTGTAAGCATTTGCCTTCCTTGGGAAAATTGCCATCCCTTGAATCTTAGAGATATGGCATATGGAGAGTGTGGAAAGAGAAATATTTTTTGGAATGAAAAGTGATGGCACATCTTCATTATTTATTTTCTTCCCCAAATTGAAAAAACTTAAGTTTTTGCTATTGACTGAATGGTTTTGTTTTTTGAAAATTGATGGCTGCCCCAAATTGAAGGCATTACCAAACTACCTTGTTTAGAATACAACATTGGATATATCCATTGAGGATCGTCCTATGTTAGGCCGCTTGAAGGGAAAAATGAGAGGTAATTTTTTTGTTTCCTTTTGTTTAATCCAATTTGTGATTGAATATTTAATCACTTTAGTAATTTTTTATTTTTCTCTCTTGATCAAAATACTTGTTGAAATAATCAGAGATGCGCCTCCATCTTTTTGGAACATCTGCAGTATACTCATTGGTGTAAACGTAGCTGTCCATGTAATCTCATCATACTCAGATTTTGTTTTTTCTCTGAATTTTTATATGGGAACTTTAAAATTTATTATTAATATTAATTAATGATATATTAAATTTTGGAAAAGAACTCACCTTCTTCAACTTCTCAAAATTTATCGCTTTCTGAAGAACTCCATGAACCAAAATTATGTAATAGTTCAAATGGAAGGCTTAATCATTTTCTTCTTAAGCACTATGTTATATTTTGGGTTTTCTATAAATTATTTTCTTTTTCATCAAGTGAAACAATTAAACAGAGCATTTTCCCAAAACAAGTTCAAAGAATGATGTCGAACTCTCCTGTTAAATAACTGTCGTTGCCTTTCTCTTATGTCAGGTTGCTTCTCCAATTTCATAGAATTCCATCTATGAATTACTAGGATAGTTCAGTGAGGTACGTTTGTTTCTTAATACTTCTAGTTTGCTCCTTAACCAAACTTGACCTTTTCATGTTAGTCTTGATGCAGTGAATCAAGTTTAAAATTCCATCAAATTTCTTCAAACAACGCATTAAATTTCATCTACAGAGCTTCCTATCATGCTGAAAAAGGGACAAACCGGGAAGTATCTTCTATGGGAGATGTTCATACTTTTAAGTCATAACCCAACTTTTCATAGATTAATCATCTTATAATGTTTATGCAATTTTTTTACTTTTTATACTAAGGCATGCAAATTTCTACCTCAGAACAAATATGGAAGAGAGAAGGGATAAATATAGGAGATTATATATCCAAGAGGACTAATAAAATTGGTTATGCTTTCTCAGTTGTTTCTTTCATTTTTTTTTTTTTTTTTTTTTTTTTTTTTTTTTTATGTTTAAACTAAATTGAACATCACAGCATTTATAATGGTTGAAAATCCATGTTCTATTCTGTTAAACGTGATCTTGATATGTTAATGTTGATGCAGAGGCAAGTTTAAGATGTCTTGAATTTGCCCAAGTATCAAGGTTGAAATATGATGTATTAAGAAGTTAACTATGATTGAGGTTCTTGTTGCATTCTTTTTCTTGACCAAAAGTTATCTATGTTAAGACATTAGCTTTGCTTGATCTTAGTAAAATAAGGCATCAAATTGGGTTAACAGAACTTTGTATCATGTTGGGCAACATTGACAGACCAGGAAATATCTTGTGTATCCCTACTTCTTGAAGATCATAACCCCACTTTTCATACTTTAATTTTCTGTTAATGTTTAAGCTCTTTTTGATTTTTAACTAAGGCATATAAATTTCAATTTATAGCTTCAAATTTCATCAAATATTTATATTCTCAATGCAGCGTTTCGCGTAATTTGATTGATGGTTGGTTATGCTTTCTCAATGCTGCTTTCTGTTCTTCTTCATTTCATCAAATTACACTGGATGCCCTCTTTAAAATATTGTTGACTCTTTCCATGATATATATATATATATATCACAGAAGTTGCCAGATTGAGGTTCTAGTCGCATTCCTTTGCTTGACCAAAACTTCCCAATCTACTGAGCATTTCTTCTTTTTCAGCTTTTTGAAACCAGACATTAAATTTTGTCTTCAGAATTTTCTATCATGCTGGTAACTTGACGGGCCTCAAAGTACCGTACTTCTTAAAGGTCATAATCCTACTTTTCATACTTCAATTTTCTACAGAAATTTTCTTGCAAGACATGTAATTTTCTATTTGTAGTGCAGTATTTTGCATTATGGAAGAGAGGAAGAATGGCATTATGAGTGTTGTCGAAAGAACTCGATGAATGGTTAGTTATGCTGATTTAATTTTTGTTCGTGATGTTTAATTAGAGAGCATATAACAGTTTTATCTGCAGGATGAAACCAGCACTCACTCTCGGGTCTTCATATTTAGAATTTGGTGAGCTTCCATCATCAAGGATTTGCAGGGTTTTCAGGGCTATTGTGAAGTAGTAAAGCTGAAAACAAAGCATTCTCCAACACCAATTTCTAGAGAAATATTTCGAGAAAATGATAAGAGGCACATTTTCAAATCCTAAATTAATTTTTTTTTTTCGTACTCAATCTTTCATTTGCTTTCTCTTACTATTGGATTGTGCTTTAATCAGGAAGGTTATATTTACTTAGTAGGAGTGTAGGACATTGTGAGACCATGTTTTCCCTAATACATAACTTGATTTTGATGTGTTAATTTTGATGCAGTGAGTGTTATGCAACGGAAACATAAACTCTAATGCTAGCTTATTGAATATAATAATACAAGTAATAAAGCATAAATAAATTGCCAAAATTAAATGCAAAAATAAAGAATACCAGGAATTAACGAGGTTCGCTATTAAAACCTACGTCCTTGGGTGCTGCAAAAGAAAGCTCCACTATCTCCAAAACATTATTACAAATATTTGGGCAATACAACAAATACCCAAAACAAAGGGGAGATACAACAAAACTTGCAAACTAAAGGGTCCTTAAAGAAAGAACCACTTGCAAAAAGAAGTAATGGAATTACAACTTGGGATACAATTAACATTAATTTAGGTCCTTATATATAGGCCCCGAAAATTTCCCACTTCTCATTCCTTTTCAATGTGGGACAAACTAACTCATTTTGGCCCATTACATATAAGTCCCTAAACCTTTCTCCATTATCACTTCTACCCCATGTGATTTTGCTAAAAGCCATTTTTCAACAAATCTCCACCTTGGCGAATTAGCAAATCTTCAAAGTTTTGTATTCTTCTGCCAAATTTTGCAACACCTTCAAAAGCATCAAAAGACACAGTCAAGCTCACAAGATGTTGATCAAGTTCAAACAATAAATGAACTTGACCCTTGTCACTACTGAAGTCAACATGTCTGTAGGATTATCTTCTGTGCCAATCTTCTGGAAAATCATTTTCCCATTTTCAATATAATCCTACACATAAAACTAAACCAATATCTATAGTACATAAAATATACTGTAGAAACCATTTCACAATTTGCAAATGTCCTTTACCAGGATCATACATATGCCTGCTCACCATACTAACTGCTTGTGAAATATCAGGCCTTGTGTACCCATGGCCCATCATACATTGATCAAATCGCTTGTACCACTGTCTTGGTGACTGCTTCAAACTATATAGCGATTTCTTCAATCTGCAAACCCAAGTTTTGTTTCCAGCAACCCTATAATCATCTGGCTGAGTCTTGTAGATTTCCTCTTCCAAACTACCATGTGAAAACACGATTTGCACATCCAATTGAACTAGTTCAAAATCAAACTGTGCCACCAAGGTTAGCAAAATTAGAATGGAAGAATACTTTACCATAGGAGAAAACACTTCACTGTAATCAAATCCTTCCATTTGAGCGTATCCCTTTACTACCAACCTAACCTTGTGCCGAACATCTTCTCTATTAGGAAATCTCTTCTTCTTTGCATACACCCATTTGCACCCAATCGCCTTCTTATGTAGGGATCGCATTTCATCATTCATGGCCGGTTTCCATGATTCACAATTTGAACTCCTAACTACTTCTTTATAAGTAGTAGGAATATCATCACCTACGATTGGAAGTGCATAAGCCACCATATTAGCGAAACGAGCAGGCTTGCGAATTTCTCGTCTTGGCCTATTGTATGCAATCGATTCCTGTTGCTGAGGAGATTCTTGGGGTAAAATCTCCTTTTCATCAATAGTATCCACATTAGTCACCTCAGAATCACTTTCTGTCTTGTGGACACTATCTGGTTCAACTGTTGTTTCAAACTCCACCTGCTGCCGAGTATGCTCCACACACATATGCCACAGCTTGAGCATTTCTGAATCTGCATCCTCCTGTACGACTGCAGCTGTCGTTCCAATAACTGTACTACCATTATAGTAATACAAGTTGTTTCTCCTCGTGCCTTTCATTACCACAAGAGCGCCTGAAGAAACTTTTAGAATTCCATCTCGCATATTCACCGTGAAGCCTTTAGATTCCAAGGCTCCCAAAGAGATGAGATTCTTTTTCAACTTCGGTACATACCGAACATCTGTCAGAGTTCTAGTTGAGCCATCATGATTCTTCAACCGAATTGAACCTATCCCAGTTGTTTTACAAACATCATCATTGCCCATATAAACAACTCCACCATCAAGTTCTTCAAAATTAAAGAACCACTCCTTGTGGGGACACATATGATAGGTACAACCTGAATCCATAATCCACTCATTTGATCCAGAGGTGGATGGTAGGCTAACTAGACAGAAATCTGACTCATCCTCTTCACGCTCAATAACGCATGCATCAGAAGTAGCTTTGCCCTCTTTCTTTTGCAATTTCGGACAATATTTCTTCCAATGCCCTTTCTCACGACAAAAGGCACATTGATCCCAACTGAGTTTTCCCTTCGAACGAGATCTTCCTCTTCTCTCATTCTTACGACTCTGACTCCACCCTCCTGCTACAAGGGCTTCTGCTGACTCATCTCTATTCTCCTTCTGATCCTTCTTCCGAATTTCATGATTGGACAGAGCAGAACAAACTTCTTCAAAGGACAATTTTTCTCCATTATCACTTCTATCCCATGTAATTTTGCTAAAAGCCATTTTTCAACAGTGAGACAAGTACCTGTGTTAGGAAATTTGTTCTCCACCGACTGTTGTATCATGCTGGGTGTAACTGCAAACTGGAAATTCTGCATTTCGTATATCAAGAAACACCTTCTGCTCCTACAATCTCAAGCACAGCAACTCTACTTTATCTTAACACTGGGAAACGTTTTGTATAACTGTGTCTGTACTCCTTAACGGTCACAACCACACTTTCCATACATCAATTTTCTGATAATATTTTAAGTAATTGTTTCTTTATATAAATACTAAGAAATATGTAGCTTTCTGTTTTCAATTTCAAAATTTCATCAGTTTTTGGGGTTTTGGAAGAGAGGAAGAATGGCGGTAGGAGAGTAGTTGACAACACTCAACCAATGGTTGGTTATGCTTTGTCACTAATCTCTGTGCATTTTGACTAATCCAATAGGCATACATCAATGATGTTCAAACAGAAAGCACATTTCAGTGTTGTCTTTCTGATTTTCTTATTTACTTTAATATGCAGAGTTTATTTACTAATGGCTTCCTGTATATGCTGCAAATTTACAATTTCTTTCACTCATTAGTTGAGGAAATACAAAAGGGCAAAGCAATGAAGGACCAATTCTTTATAGTTTAATGGCAGAAACTTCATTCAGGCACTTATATTGTAACAAGAAGAAATTTTTGCCTGATGAAACAAGTGCTGAATCTTCTGGTTTTCACATTTTCTTGGCAGCTCTATATTTCTATCTCCTATTTTCTTCTTGAATTAGCATCATCACCTGTCATACGTAATCCTATAAATAATACCAGCTTTTTCTTGTCACAGAGTGCTTCAGTATCCAATGGTCATGGGATCATGAACTGTTAAAGGAAGGAATTCGAACATAATGGTAAATTCTGTTGAGAAATTTAAGTTTTTCATGTATTTAATTTCAGTTGTTCAATGGAGATAGAAGTATAAATATTACTGGTAAGGAATAAAAATTCTGGAAATTATTGTTGCTCACGGTACGTTGTAAATATAATCCACAATGAACAGCACAGTGTAAATATTTATTTTCCTTTTTGATCTCTTATCAGTTTTCCTTCTTTCTTCTTTTATTTCTCTCCCGTTTGCCCCCAATTCTGATATATTTGCTCTTAATCGTTATGTAATAGAATATGTCATTCTTGCATATATGTTCAAATTTGGCGAATATTAGTCATCAAGTGCTAAACTGTCTTTGTCCTAGGTTTTATCGCCTTCTTAGACAAGTGAAGAGACAAGTCTTGAGAGAAAAAGTGTAGAGACAAAAGAAAACTTATTGTAGAGAGTCTAGATTTTATACCTGGTATAGATAACTTTCTATGACTGAATTTTGTTGAGATTGAGTGAGCTTGCAACACTTGGCTATTGTGAGAGAATTCCGAATGTATTGTAACACACTTTTCTCGTAAAGTGAAACCAACATCATATTTGGCTGTAGGGCTGTTCGGCCAAACGCTTATATCATGTTGTTTGTGTGTGCTTGTTGCGTTCTTTGCTTTTTATATTGTTGATTGTTTGTAATCTGGATTTTGGAAATAGTTGTTAATGCTTAAATATTCTAGTACTACCGCATCCCAACTGCTCAATCAATTCCAACACTTAGGTTTCTTTTTCTTTCCAACAGTAACAACCCACAAAGCTTTTGTATGCAGTTTAGTCAGATAACCATGCAACTTAGTCATGTAAACAACAACTGATTCACCAACTACTATGTTGGCTTCTTTACATAAGAAATCTCAAGACATGTATTTGTTTTTATATGGTCAAAATAACCAATAAACCCCTTACATGCATTTCACAGTGAAAGAGGTACCATGCTTGACTGTCAGTAACTGGCCTGAAATGAACTGCCATATCGTCTCACAGATGAAAAGTAAAAGATTTGGGTCCCATATATGGATAAAATTCTTCATAATTTGAATTAATATTATACATTTACAACTTCTGCTTTAGTATTACTACAACACAACTATACATAAAACCAAACAAAAGATGATTCAAGGTGCCAGCCAACCAGGCTCACCGTCACTGACTCTACTAGCTTAAACAGATTTGGTATATATCAACATTAAATTCTGCATATTTTTATTGAATTATTGGTATCAATCGAAGGTGTGCAGGTCCTTGCCACCATGTAACATTTGACGGTTTCTAGGCTTCTTCTATGTTATGTAATATAAGAATTCAAAGGATGTCAAAAGCTTCACGAATATATCTCTTGCTCTTGCTTCTTTCAGATATTTACCTTCTCTGATTATGGCTGAAGCTATTATTTCCGGTGTCTTGGAGCAGCTGATTTCAATCATTGCTGAAGCGATACAACAGGAGGTGAGGCTAGTTGTTGGTGTTGACAAAGAAGCTAAAAAGCTCAGGAGCAATATTGAAGCTATTCAAGCTGTGCTTCTTAATGCAGAGGAAAGACAAGTGAAGGAGAGAAATGTCAGACGTTGGTTAGGTCGGCTCAAGGACACTTCTTATGACATTAAAGATGTGATGGATGAGTGGAACCATGCTTTGTTAAAACAGAGCATTGACGGGGTTGAAAATGCCCTTGTTCCTAATAAAGGTATGTTTTTCTTTTCCCTCCTCTTGCTTTTCATTCAAACAAATGAGCTTACGTCATGACATTGCGGTAAAAATAAAGAAAGTCCATGAAAATTTAGATGTCATTACGAACCAAAAAGAAATTTATAATTTTAATGTGATTAGAAGTGTTGGGAAGTCCGAAGAGTACAAAGTACCTCATTTGTTGATATGTCCGATATATATGGTTGAGTTGAGGATAAGAATACTTTAGTACACATGTTGTGTGAGAGTAGTGAACAAAAAGATATGTATGGTTTTTATGTGATTAGGAGTGTGAAAAGAGTGTGCAAGTACAAAGTACCACCTTTATTGATGTGTCTGAGATATGTATGATTCTGAGGCAGTGATACTGTTGTTTACTTTAATATGCAGAGTTGATTTACTAGTTCAATGGCTTCCTATTTATGCTGGGAATTTACAATTTCTGTCACTCATCAAAAGAGAATATACTCAAGGGAAAAACAGTAAAGGACCATTTTTTATAGTTCAAGGGCAGAATCTTCATTGAGGCACTTCTAGCAAGAAGAAACTTTTGCCTAATGAAACAAGTGCTGAGTCTTCTGGTTTTCACATTTCCTTGGTGATCTAGCATCTGAGCACTATCTCTTACTTTCTTCTTTAATTAGCATCGTCACTGTCATTTGTACTATTAATGCTTGCATCTTCATGTCACAGTGTGGTTCAGCATCAAATGATCATGGAATGATGAATCGATAGAGAGAAGGAATTCGAATATAACGGAACAGGCATGCTAAATTTGGAAATCTAATCAATGAAAGTGGTGACTAGTACCCAGATATAAAGTAGTTTATTTGGTTGAGAGAGATCATAGTTTTCATGTATTTTCAGTTGTTCAGTTGGGATAGAATCTTATAGGGTATTGGTTTTACATATCTTTTGAAAGACTTTTCTGTTAATATGTATTTGGTCTTAGAGGCCTGTAAAATTTTTGTTTCTTTGTGTGACAAAAGCCTTCTTATACAAGTAAATATAGTCGAGGAATTCTTAGTTATAGCATTTGCCTGCAAATATGTAAATATTGGAATATATTTTCCATCTTCCTTTTCTTAACAGTTTTCCTTCCTTCTTTTATTTCTCACTTGTTTCTCCCAAAATTCCAAATTATGTTCTTTTTGCTCTTGATTGAGGGTTCTATAATAGAATACTTGAGTATTGGTTCAATTTTGGTTGAGATTGACTATTGTAACACCTGTTTTTTTTCCCATAAAAAGAAACTCGCATCATGACATGCTGCATAGGCTATTGGTCCAACATTCATTGTTTGTAATTTTTGGTTTGGGTAGGGGTTAAGGTGTAGTTTACAGTTTTATGATCGGGGTGTTCAAACCAGTTTGTACGCGCTTCAATTAATCTTCAAGACCTATTGAACGTTAATGTTCTAAGGTAAGTCACAAATGTGATAGGTGGCATCAAGGTATTTCGAACCTAAAAAGTCAATGAAGAGAGCAGATTTTCTTGACCACCAGACCAATCCTTTAAGTTGTTTATTTTGAAATGTTGTTGAACCAATGATCTTAAATTTTATCTAATTTGATTAAACAAAGAGCATAATTTTTTATTTTTTTATTTTGGTGCATTTAATTTCCAAACTATTTTTAGATTTTTTTTTTCTATTAAATCAATGTATTTGTTCCACTCAATTACTTTTAACTTCTTTTTCTCTCTTTTGAAGAAAAAACTTCATTGAATTAACTGACAATGCCCCTCCATCTACGGGTGTTAAAAAAAAAGCAAAAACTAGGCCAGGAATTGATAACTGAACCGAAAAATCGGTTAATCGAAAGAATGGTTCGGTTACGGATCAAAGAATTCAAAAAATCATATTTTAGGTTCGGTTTTCGGTTCGCGTAAAAATGAAAACCGGTTTTTTAAACTAGTTTACTAATATATATATAATAATAATAATAATCTTAATCCCTAAATTTGTATAATTTCTTTTTTTGTTTTCCATTGGGACTTATTTAGTTATTTTATTATTTTATTATAGACGTTTCATGCGGACTTTTATTTTCGTTTAATTTCGGACTTTTATTTGTATCAATTTTTTGTATTGTTAGTTATAGTCAATAGATATGTATGAATATTTAATTATTATTTAGATATATATTGTTAATATTTACAATTTAATTTAGGAAAAATTAAAAAGAAAAAAGTTTTATCTGATAAAAAGGGAAAAACCGGTTCAAAACCAATTAATTAGTTTTTTCAAAGCCGTTAACCAGTTTTTTGGTTAACCGAAAACCGATTTTTCCTCCAAATCGATTAGATTTTGGTTTAGAAAATTTCTGAATCGAAAAACTGGTTCGGTTCAAGAAAGCGGTTAACCATGTCTGGTGAAGCAATATAGTAATTGGTCTTTATATTTTGAAAAACAAAAAGATGATAGAATCACCGGCATGGTCAAGTGGGCATTAAACATCAAAGTTGGAGCTGTTTGTTTACAGGACTAACCATATAAGAGAAGGAAAGAGGAAGGAGAAGCAAGAAGTACACCAGGTGCAAGTAATGATGCCACGTGGGCCTGAGTTAATTGGGCTGCGTCGTGGTGTACCCAAATGGACCTAGAGGACGTGACTTAACTTAATCACAATCTGGTGGGCCTAATGACAACTAAGAAGCTGTAGGATCAGTTTGTTCTTCATTGAGGAAGAATGAAAAACTAAAATAAGAGTAAAAGCCTCAGTTTTGAATACATTTGCTTTTACACCGTGTTTCCCAATTGTACATTGATACGCCATTGTTCTTTAAAAGAATACTAACGGATCTTGACATCTTGTGATTCCGTTAATTTTTTCAGCAGCTCTTTTAGAACAAACATTAACTTCCGTTACTTGAACAATTAGTTAGATATTTATATTATCTTATTTAGAATATTGCATATAATATGACACGTCAAAAAACCTGTTTTAGGTTTGGCTGATGTTCGAAATTGCTTTCAAAGAATTGAGTGAATGTAGATTTATAAAGGCAATAAATCAACCCCAAGTAGTTTAGTTGGCCTGGTAGTCAAGGAGATCTGTACCCTTTATTGAGTTTCTAGGCTCAAACTTTAGGACTGTTTCTTACATTATAACTTACTTAATCTTTTGAGTTCCTTTGAATTTATAGAACGCTCAATGTATTTAATAGACCCAAATAATTGATTGAGACGTGTGTAAACCCAAAAACCAAAACAAAAAAAAAAAAAAAAAAAAAAAAGACAAATTTAAAGGTTAAAGAAGGGTAATTTGGGAAGTGAATAAGAAGGAGAAAAATCTGCATAATACAACAATGTATTGACTGGTCGCGTGTCCAACCCAGTGAAGTAGACTCCATGATTGACTATTGACTATTGACTATTGGCAAATGCACAACCACATAATATGTCTCCCATTGATAAGGAGAAAAATCTGCATAATTTAAACAAAGCAAAAGTTGATGGAAGGTGCAGGCCCACCAAGCCAACATTTCTCACTATTATTTTTAATAGGTTTGGTAATATATCAAACTATGTTAATAAATACAGATTTTAATGGCTAACAGTGTAACAGTTAATAGTAAATCCTTAAATGAAAATTTACCAATATTTCTGTAAACATGTTTTGCTAAAGAGATAGAAACTTACAAGACATCTCCCAGATCAAACGAGCCAAAAATCCCAATTTTCACTCGTCCCAAAATATGCCTTAACAGAACTCATAAACAAAAATATCGATGTTATTGATGATTGTTAAAACCAAGTTGTTGATGGTGCTGTAATATTATTTAGAACTTACTGGCCTTTTTGGATATTTAACCAAACTTGAATTTCGCATGCATCCCAACCTATCAATCGTTATTTTAAATCTAGAATGATGAATGGAGAAAGATGTACATAATTTCGACTAAAAACAGAGATTTAATTCTTTAGCAATAATAAAGGGCGCCAGTAAAGCAAAGCATTACTAATTCATTACTTTTACCGGATTTGCCATTATAGTTATTCAATTATGGGCATCAATCAAAAGTGGGTGGGTCCTTTTCAACCATGTCACATTTGTTTGTTTCTAGCTTCATCTATGTATTATAAGAATTCAAAGAAAGTTAAAATCTTCACAAATATATCTCTTGCTTATTTTTCTTACGAATATTTACCTTCTCTGATTATGGCTAGAGCTATTGTTTCCTGTGTCTGGGACTATCTGACTTCATTCCTTCCTGAAGGGATACAACAGGAGGCGAGGCTAATCATTGGTGTTGACGAAGAAGTTAAAAAGCTCAGGAGCAATCTTGAAGCTATTGAATCTGTGCTCCTTGATGCAGAGGAGAGACAAGTGAAGGAGGGAAATGTCAAACGTTGGTTAGATCAGCTCAAGTGCACGTCTTATGACATTGACAAGGTGTTGGATGAGTGGAACTACGACAAGTTGAAACAAGAAATTGAGGGGGTTCCTTCTAAGAAGGTACGTTTCTCCTTTCCTCTTCCTCTTCATACCAACAAGCTGATTTTCGTCATGACATTGCTGTTAAGATAAAGGAAGTCAATGAAAAGTTAGATGTCATTGCAAAACAAAAAGATATGTATGATTTTAAAGTGAGTAGAAGTGTTGAGAAGTCAAAACGAGTACAAAGTACTTCGTTTGTTGATGTGTCTGAGATCTGTGGTCGAGTTGATGACAAGAGTATTTTAGTACGTAAGTTGTATGAGAATAGTGAACAACACCTTCCTATCATCTCTATTATAGGGATGGGAGGCATTGGTAAAACAACTTTGGCTCAATTTGCTTATAACGATAATGAGGTAATTAATAGTTTTGACCATAAGATGTGGGTATGTGTGTCGGAGCCTTTTGATGAGTATAGGATTGCTAAAGCAATCATTGAGGCTCTAAAAGGTTCTACTTCCGACTTAGTTGAATTCCAATCACTTCTTCAACATGTTAGGGAATCTATTGTGGGAAAGAAATTTCTTTTGATCTTAGATGATGTGTGGAATGAGGATTACAAAAAATGGGAACCATTGTATCATTGCTTGAAGAATGGTCTCCATGGAAGTAAAGTTTTGATTACTACACGTAAGGAGTCGGTTGCACGTATGATGGGATCAATTGATATTATAAATGTTAAGGAGTTGCCTGAAGAAGAATGTTGGTTGTTATTTAAGCGATTAGCATTTTTTGGTATGTCACAAGAGGAGTGTCAAAATTTTGAAGAGATTGGTAGGCAAATTTTAAGCAAGTGCAAGGGTTTGCCTCTCGCTGTAAAGACTATCGGGAGTCTCTTGCGCTTTAAGAAACATAGGGAACAGTGGCAAAATATCTTAGACAGTGAATTATGGAAACTTGAAGAATTAGAAAAAGATATTTTTCGGCCATTATTATTGAGTTATAATGATTTGCCTTCTATGATAAAACAATGTTTCATATATTGTGCCGTCTTCCCTAAGGATTATAAAATAGATAAAGATTATTTGATTAAATTATGGATGGCACATGGTTATCTAAAAGGATATGAAAATAAGGTGATGGAGATAGTTGGTCAAGAGTATTTTGATTACTTAGCATCACGCTCATTCTTTCAAGAGTTTAAAAAAGATGGTGACAATAATATCATAGGATGTAAGATGCACGATTTAGTGCATGACTTTGCCCAATTCCTGAGTAAGAATGAATGTATCTCGATAGAAGTTGATGGTCTTAAGGATCCAATCACAAACTCTTCTTATCATGAGCAAGTTTGTCACTTGATGGTAACAATCCATAGAGAAGATTCATTTCCTGATTCCATTTTTAGTCTCAGAAGGATTCGCAGTTTCCTATATAATTTTGAAGGTTCTTCATATTCATTGGCTCCTAATATCTTACCAAAATTATTTGGTGAGTTGACATGTTTAAAGGCATTAACCATAGGTCGAAAGTATGGAAGTGTGATTGAAGACATTCCTCCTAAAGAGATTGGAAGATTGATACATTTGAGATATCTCAATTTGAAAGGGCTAAAAATGAGAAAACTTCCAGAAGAATTATGTGGATTATATAATTTGCAAACTTTAGACATTAGTGATTGTAAAAATCTGGAAGAATTACCTCAAGGGATTGAAAAATTAATAAATCTAAGGCATCTAGAAAATTATGGGGTCCGGTCATTAAGATACATGCCAATAGGAATTCAAAGATTGACTAATCTCCGAAGCTTAAGGTGGTTCGTTGTGAGTGGTGGTGGTGGTACTGATAATAAAGCATGTAGCCTTGAAGGTTTGAAATACCTTAACCTCTTTGGAGAGTTGTGTATAAAAAAGTTAGGAAATGTATCCAATGTGGATGAAGCTAGAAGATCAGAGCTCAAGAATCAGAAAAACCTACTTCATTTGTATATGGATTTCAAAAAAGATGAAGGAGAGAGGACGAATGAGGACGATGAAGTACTTCTTGAAATCTTACAACCACCTTTAAATTTGGAGAAATTACAGATAAGGAATTACAGAGGCAACACTATTTTGCCCAACTGGATGATGTCCTTAACCAAGCTCAAGGATTTAGAACTTATGCATTGCATAAACTGCAAGCATTTGCCTCCCTTGGAAAAATTGCCATCCCTTGAAGATTTGTTTATAGATAAAATGAGTAGTTTGAAAAGAGTGAGTAATGAATTTTTGGGAATAGAAAGTGATGGCACATCTTCATCATTTATTTTCTTCCCCAAATTGAAATATCTCACTTTTGAGTGTATGGATGAATGGGAAGAGTGGGATTATGAGATTACAAGAAAGGGAGAAGAAGAAGATATTACAATCATGCCATCTCTTGTTTCCTTGCAAATTCATAACTGTCCCAAATTGAAGGCATTGCCAAACCACCTTGTTCAGAATACAACATTGAAAAAATATATTGGTGGTTGTCCTCTACTACGCTACCATCGATGAAGGGTGAAAGTGAGAGGTAATATTTTTTTCTTAATTATTTTTGTTTAAATAAAAGTATTTGTGATTGAATAATTAATGAATGAGAAAGAAATTGCAAAAAGGCATGTGTTTTAAGTTAAATGTAATGATAGATTTAGTTAAGAGGTAATTGAAATAGAAATAATGGTGGAAATGAAAGAAATAGTAAATAGAATATGAATAGATTGCCAATTTTAATTAAGTATTGATTTGATTATGTTTACATTGGCAGTTGTTTTAAGGAAAATAGAAATGATAAAATGAATGATTGAGAGAGAAATAGCATTTGGAATTGTTGAATGATTATGTTTATATGTACTCCACTTGTTGTAGTTTTAAGAGTTTTATACATAATGCAATTATTCTTTGATATCATTTGAGAGAGACAGAAATAACATTGGGTTTGTTGAATGATTATTTTATACTCCACTTGTTTTAACCAAATTAGATATCAAAATCTCTTTGTTGTAGTTTTATACAAATGCAATTATTGGCTATTTAAAATTATAGAATAAATAAATAAATATAAAATTGACCTTTTATTGTTTAATTTGACTGTGAAAGAATGGATTGGCCCATTAGCCTAGTTAGTAAAAACGCGTATTATACGCGAATTATACGGACAGCCATATAATTCGCGTATAAAACGTGCGAATCCGAATTTTGTAAAATCTGTCGTATAATTCGCGTATAATAAGGTGTACCGTATAATTCGCGTATAATTCGCGAATTATTTGTGAATTTTTGAAAAAAAAAAAACATAATCTCATACCCCCAAAACGACGTCGTTTTGGTGGGTTTATACAAAAAATTAAAATAGATCTGGTTCACTGGTTCAGTCGTTCTTCTTCAATTCTTCGGCAGTTCAGCAGCAATTCTTCTTCTTCCTCAGTTCTTCTTCAGCTTTTCTTCCTCACAAATTTCCACAAGCAATCAATCAACTCCCACAATCAACACACAACAATCAACTCCAGCAAATAATCAATTTCCACAACCTTCGTCTCTTTTGTATAGACATAAGTTTATACTTTATACAAGAGAGCCGAAGTTTAACTTTTAAGAAGAAAGTAAAGACTGAAGAGAAGGTGGAACAAAGAAAGAGAAAGAAGAGAAGAAACTTATAGAAGAAAGAGAGAAGAAAGTTTTGCAAAGAACGCAGAAAATGAAAGAGAAGAGAAAGGAGAGAGAAAATTTAATAAAATATGTACTTTTAAGTTTTAACTTTTACTTGATAGATTTGTAATTTTTGTAAACTGATTGTAGGGTGTATTTATAATTTTTATAAATAATTGGTTTTATTATGATTGTGTTTGAGTCTGGACACTATAATTTGAATATCAGTTATATTTATATATTGTGTATTTGTGTTATTGGTTAATTGAATACTTTGTATTTGAATTGTTATATTGATTTTAACCAGGTAGTCCATAAAAATGTTAAAACTAAGATTGATATTGCCGTATTTTTCAAAACGTATTATTGATAATACACCGTATTAAACCCGTATATACCCGTACCATATTTTTTCCGTATCCAAATTTTATGGCCGAATTTTTATAAACGTATTTTTCACCATTTGCCGTATTATACCCGTAAAATTCCTGTACCTTTTTTTTGCCGTACCCGTATTTACTAACTAGGCCCATTAGTACAAATTACGTTACATGGGTCTGGTTAAATACGGTTTTTGGTTATTTAAAAATTAATAGAATATTTATATATATATATATTTTGTAAAATTAAAGAAATATAAAATTAATTTTATAAAACTAAAAATACATTCAAGAAATTGTATTTCTATTCAGGAGAGGAGACCAATCTCGTTTCATTAATACAAAACAAGGTACATGGGCCTTGTTTAATATTTTTCTTAGTGACTTGTAGTAGAGATTAATTTAATTTAAAAAATAAATATCTTAAATATATTAATTAATTTATACTAAGGCATGTAATGCTCTTCTATTTACAGCTTCAGTAATCAGTATAGTATTTTGTCTTCTGGAAGAAGGAAATAATGGGTGTTAGGAGAGGAGACTAGGCAGAGGAACTCAGTCAAGTACGTGCTTCTTCTTTTTTTTTTTTTTTTTTTGGGTCAATTCCTTTTTACAAAGACATGTAATTTTTTCTATTTAAGGTTTCATATTTCGTCAAAATATTTACTGTTCCAGAGATGCATGCATTTTGCGGCATGGAAGAGAGGAAGAATGCTTTTTGCAGAGTTGCTGGACGAAATCAATTAATAGTGGGTTATGCTTTCTCAATGTTGTTCTCTGTTCTTTCTTTAATGCTTCATGTTTAATATGAAAGCATAGCTAAAGAATTTCAATTTTCTGTTAAACTTTCAAAATGAGGTATATTATGTTATCTTTTACTAGATGAAACAATTGCCCAAACCCTGCTCTTCACATTTACTTGGTAAGCTAGCATTTCATACTGTTTAAATTTTGTCTGGCTTGGAAAATGTTTAAGTGCTTTTTTCTGTCATTTTGCACTAAATCATGTAATTTTCTCTTTATACTTTCAAATTTCACCAAATAGTCATTGTTTCAGTGCAGCATTTTGCGCTATGGAAGATAATGGGTGTTAGAAGAGTAGTAGAAGAACTTAGTTAATGGTTGGTTGTGAATTTCTCTTTTCTTTCTTCCTTACTGATGTTTAAAAGCACTTCACAACATTGTGTTCTGATTCAGTTATTTTTATAATATGCAGAGAGGCAAGNGAATTTTATGGCCGAATTTTTATAAACGTATTTTTTATCGTTTGTCGTATTATACCCGTAAAATTCCCGTACCATTTTTTTGCCATACCCGTATTTAGTAACTAGGATATAAATGCAAAAGGTTGCATTTTTGTTCATTCTTCACTTGTTCACTCAAAAACAAACTAAAACTCTCTCTCAAACCCACGGCCACTCTCTAATCTCTCAAGGTGGTGTTAAAGTGTGGAGGTTTTATCCTTTTGAGGCTAATCTTCATCAATCCAAAGCAAATGAGTAGGTATAATCTCTTTTCAAGTTTTGCATGAAAACCGTTTTTTTTTTAAATCCATCCTTTGATGCTTTCTTCTCTATTTCCACCACTCTTCATGCATGCATGCTGGTCTATCAGTTTCTTCATGTGTTATCGTTGATTGTGTTGGGCGTGCTGGTTATTTTTTATCCTATTACATTGAATTGCTTGTATCCTTCTTTGGACACGAAATCTTTCTGCCTATTCTATTGTTGCTGGAGTTATTTATTTCTACATTATCCGCCTGGCTTCCTAGCAAGCGCCATGGAATCGGACACCATCACAATTCAAATTCAGGTGACTATACTTTGCTTTCTTCTTTTTAATAGCTAGGCATAGCTAGTGGAGTACAATTAATTGATAGTCGAAGCCAGGGCTGTGTATTATTATAATATAATTATAAATATTTATTTTCAAGGGTCTAATATATAATTATATATGTAGACGGAGGGAGGCCGTCCACAATACTTTCTCCTGGAAAATCCTACGAGGCGAAAAGAAGAAAGAGACGGTGAGCTGAAAAGCGCACATGTACCTATTGGCTCCTTGGGATTAGAAGCGCTGCCCACTAACATTTCACACAATTGTTTCTTTGATTTTGATTTTCTATTTCACAGAATGAAAATAAATATCCAATTTTACACCTTTCATTTTAAAATATCTAATTGTATTTTTTAAGAATGAAGACATGTATTTTTTTAATACTTGAATGATTATATTCAGTGTTTCTCAAAAGCTCTATTCTGTGAGATATAGTTTGTTTAACATACCATTCTAATTTCTAAGTTTTTGCTCAAGCCAAAGTAAACCTTTGTTTTGATTTGCTTGAACTTGAAACCCAATTGATTAGATTCTCCAAAACCTACATAAACGAGATTAAATTGTTTTTTAATTAAGGTTTTCCTTAGATAATTTATGTTCTAATGGTGGTCCAATTGTATTTTAGAGCTACATGTTTCATATATAAAGGTGAAAAAATTATTTTCGTCTGGATTTGATTTATCTGAATTGTTTGATGGAGGAGAGGATGCAAGGATTTGTGCATGGAGCTTTTGTTTCGAAAAATTATTATTCATTCATTTTTACCCTTCTCTCCTAGTTTGATGTTTTGTTCATCTCTTTGAAAAATCATTGTTATAGAAAGGAGAAAAAGTAGAGTTTTTTCATTCAAATTAAGATTTTTTAAAGGATATAAACAAGGGTAATCACTACTACAAAAAGCCCCCTTTTGACAGATTTTCTTGACCGTTCTAAAAAACTTTCAAGAATTTTAATTCTTGACAAATTGTTGATAGTTTCTGAACTGTCAAGAATTTGCTATAATCCTTGATAATTTTAGATTATTAAGTATATAAAAAGCAAAAAGAGAAGACGGTGAAGGAGCCATAGGCTAGGTTTGCCTAAAACTTTTCCCTCTCGTTTTTTGCCACCCACTTTTCCTTAACTATTCCCACCATTTTTTCCGTAAAACTTTTGGTTACCCGCTATTTGTGCAAACCCTCATAGTTGACCTACTTTTGGCATTGCAAAAAAAGTTCTTGTTTCTAACACTCCCGTTCAGTAGATGACGACTTGCTCATTGACGATGGCACTTACTCCATGCCTATTTCGACGGAGATTGTTAACTTTGGTGAGTTCTTGGCAAGGCGTATCCCCAACACCTAAATGTAGGGGTTTTCAGAAAAAATCGATTTTGGTCGATAGAAATACAGAAAACCGAATTTCCGATTTTATTAAAAAAAATTAAACAGCAAACACTTTTTCCTTAAAATTTAAAAAGTAAACAAGTTAAATTAAAAAGTCCCTATATCCTTAAAATTAAAGAAACACAAAACCTCACACCCGGTTGTGTGGGCAAAAAATCGTCTTAGGTCTAACGAGGCCCAATAACGAAATAAACATATCACGGCCCAAGGTTTTAGCCTAATTCTGATTGGGCCTACGCTTAAAATCACCTTATGAACTGCCCACTCTATGAGTTAGGCTATCCTACATGTTAAGCTGAACTGGGTTCCGACCCATTAGCCTGTAACAGTCCATAAATAGGAAATCAGAATCTGATTCTATTTCCTCTCTTACTAAGCTTCCAAAGCTTACTCAAACTAGTAAACTTAATCTGATAAGGACAAGAAATTTTATTTCTTTCTTGATAGTGATTATCTCCCAAAGTATGACTCAATGTCCTACTAGGATTCCAATCTCTTGAGTTCGCTATATAAATAGAGATCTGCCCTCCCATAATTCATTCAATCTCAATATCACCTACTTGCACCCAAGCTCTTACTCCTAAGAGCTATATCCCTATGCTGGTGTTCTAGTCTCCGACTTAACCTCTGGTAACCCTTCCTTCCCTCACTCTCACTAAATTGTCTCGTTCAGCCTTATTGACTTGAGCGTTGGAGCGCCTACGGCAAACATCACACTGGTGTATACGTAAGCCTCACGCTTGCTTGCTTTGTGTGCAAGTGCAGCAGATTGTCAGTGGCCTCAACCTTGTGGGATCAAACTCTACTTCTACAACCATAGATTTTAGCATCTACACCGGTTTTATTAAAAAAAAAAAAAAAAAAACAAATTTTCCTAGAATTGTTTGAAGCTTTAGGGGGCGTTTGGTTGGGGGTATATAAGATTACTGAGGTAATGTCATCTTCTATTACTTTATTATCACGTTTGATTGTCAAGTAATATAAAATTACAGTAATCTTCTAATACTAATAGTAGTTACTATTGGTGATATTGGAGGTAATTTGATAACCTCTATTTTATTAGGTATTGTAAAATTACTTACTAATCGTATTTTTGTTACAATTTTACCTCTTATTAATAAAACTTTTGGACAATAACGCCCTTATTTTAAAATCAATTTATATTAATCTATCATTACAATTTTACCCTTGTTTGATTAAGTTTTTGTATAATCATGCCCTTATATTTAAAACAAATTGCAGACCACCACTGCCACCCAACCACCATTATCGACAATTGGCCAACTACCGTCGGAAGTCGCCAGGAGTCACCAAGAGTCGCCTGGAGTCACCGACATGGCTGTAGATCTAGCTAGAAATGACCATATCTAGTCTAGCCATTTTGGCCAAATCGATGGATCTGGCCATTAACGGCTAGATCCATAAATGGCCAGAATAGATCTAGCCATTTTCGGCCAGATCTACAACAATTAATATGGCTAGAAACGGCCATATCAGCAACTCTCAGAGACTCCCAGCAACTCCAGGTGACCAAAGGCAGCGACAGGCAATGGTGGATGGCAAGCCGGCAGTGATTTGGGTTGGGTAGGGGTGATTTTGTTACAAATTAATGTTTTTATATAAGTTGGGGTGTTTTAGCTAAATTTGAAATGTTGGGGGTTAAAAGAATTATTCAAAACTTAATAATAAAAATAATATTATATTAATATTAAAAAACGAGGGCAATTTAGTAATTTAATAACATACCCACTAATGTATTCCTTACAATTAAACATATTAATATAACATACCCACCAATTTATTCCAACTAACCAAACATATTTCCTTAGGGTCTACTTGAGATTTTCATGGTAGGGATTATGACAGTAAACCACTGTAGCGGTTTTGAGGGTAAACCACCGTAGCGGTTTTGAGGGATTTTTAGTAACGGTTTTTAAAACACTCAACTTATGCTTGGGAGTTTATTTTCTAGCGGTTTTGTTAGTTTTTTAAAATGATAAACTTACATATATGCCCATAAAAATACCCCAACTTCAACCAATACTTTGGAGTTTTGTTTTTTCAATTATAAGGTAAGAGTTTTTTATTTGTTTTCTACTTATTAGTATTTTATTACTTCAAATATAATTAAGTCTTCTTATCCTTTTTTGCTATTCTTTGTAATATCTAGAATGATTGAAAAATTGTAGCTCCACTTTTCCAAGAAAGTATCTAGAAATGAGATTTTAATATTTTTTTTTTTATGATTGCTTAAAATTATTTTATATTTAATATGATTGGAGACATGCATAATATGTTTAATTTTTTTTAGATATAAATGAGATAGTTTTATAGTGGATAGGGTATCTGTGGAATAAAATTTTAAAACCAACCAAAACACCCTGATTTGGGGTGTTCCTAAAAAATACACTACACTAGAAATAGACCTGGGCAAGGACCGGTCCCAACCAGGTCTGGGTTTGGGCCTGATTGGGACTGGTCCCATTTGGGACTAGTCACTCATGGGCTTAGGACCAGTCCTAGGCCCATGAGAAATTTCAGGGCCCAGACAAGTCCTATGGGCCTGGAAAATTTTGTTCCACCCCCAACTTTTTTTATATTTAAGGGGTTAAATAAAATTATTTAGGGGGGTTTATGTAATTTTTAGGAGCTTGGAAAATTTATTTGCACACTAGAGATTAGTAAAATATCAATTTAACCCTTAATATTTTTGTCAATTTCAAATTATAGGGGGTTTTTGGATATTTTTCAGAGGACTTTTTAAAAAAAATGCAAAGGGGTTTGGACCTGGGCCTAGGATTGGTCCCAAGCTCGAGCCTTGGAGGAGGGCCCAATCTAGGGATTGGTCCCTCCGCCATGGGCTTGGTCTGGGTTTGGGACTAAGCCTTGTAGGAGGACCAATCCTAAGACCTGTTTTTTAGGATCGATCCCAAATGCCCAAGTCTAACTGGAAATCAGTGCATTAAAAATCTTTCAAGTAATAGTTTTAGAACATTTCAAAACCAGTCTAATTAAAAAGCCCTCAAAATCAGTGAAAAAAAAGATTCTCAGTAATTTTCAAGGTATGCGTTTGTTTCCTAGTTTTTCCCCTATCATATTCATATCCTATCCAAAATACACATTTTTTTTTCCCTATTTTGAAAAAACTATTATATTTTATTCAACAATTTTTAAACCCCCTAGGTTTGTTGATTTAACTAAACACCCAAAAAAGTTTAGAAATTGACAAAAACACCCCCACCAACCCACATTTGCTAGATTTTAGCCACAAATGTGGGAAGGTGGCCCGAATCTTGTCGGTAGTGTGCCGATCTATCCTTTTATGCCAGATCTACCGTGGATCTGGCCGAAAAAGGCCATATCTATGGTCAAGTATCTAGCTGTTGACAGTTAGATCTTTGGTCGTAGCTAGTTGTCAACGACTGCCATATCTTTGGTCATCGTTGTCCACCAAATGTGACTAGATCTGGCCTTTTTTGGCTAGATATATCGGAAAAGGCCATATTAGCGCATGACCGACCAGATCTAGTTGGTCGTCTTCTAATTGGTCGTGTGCTAATACGACGACTCTGGCCACCCTCCGACAGTGGTGGCCAGTTGCTAGTATTTAATGGGTGAGTGGAGGTATTTTTATTAATTTGAATGTTTTATTACAGGAGTGTTTAGTAAATTAACAAACTTAAAGGATGTTTTTGTTAATTTTTAAATCTTACAGCGTAATAACCACCCAATTTTACTTTTTCATGTTAGAACCAAACGCTCCCTAACTTTCCATTAATATAACATTTTCGGTAATATAACATTCTCCAAACACACTCTTACAATTAAAAAAAAAAAAAAGTATACACTGGACTTCTCCACTCCGTCGTCATTCATCAGGGCAGTTTATTAAAAGGCCATCTGAAGTTTGAATTTAATTAAAAGGCTATCAAGTTTTAAAGTGTTAACTAAATAGCCATATTATTGATTAAGGGTAATTATTCTTGATTAGTGCTTAATTAGGATTAATGAAGTATTATGTAATCTTTTAAAAATTATACTATATTCCCAAAAACCCGAAATTCTTGCAAACAAACCCAAACACATTCTTCTTCCTCCCACCATTAACGCATCTCTACCTTGGTTGCTGTTTCTTCTTAGCTTTGTCTACATCTTTTTCTTCCTCTACATCTTCACCTTCTTCCTTCTTCCTCTACATCGTCTTATTCCTCTGCCATTAACACTTTCTTCTTCCTCCATCATTAACATCTTCTTCGCTAAAGATAGATCCCCCTCCTCCTCCTCCTGACGTTTCGTCTAAGTATGTGGATCTCCTTTTTACATTTTATATTTAGATTTACAAAGATTTAATAATGGATGGGGTTTGGGTTATGATTTTGATTTAGTTATTTAGGTTGTTGGGTTGTGTTTGATGTAATGCAAGTTGAAAGGAGTGAAATTTGTTGAAAATTTGTTTTGGGTATGTGTTCTGGGTATGATGGATCGATTGTAGATGGAGATGACTGAAAATGTGTTCTGGGTATGATGGATCACTTAAGCGATCTGGTGTATCGATTAAGCGATTTGATAGGTCTGGTAATACAGCAGATAGATCGCTTAAGTGATCAGGTATGTGGCATAAGATCGCTTAAGCAATCTGGTAAAAGTCTGGTGTATAGGAGCAGATCGCTTAAGCAATCAGTAAATGGCATAAGATCGCTTAAGCGATCCAGTATAAATAACCATGATCGCTTAAGCGATACAGGATACCATATAAGCGATTGTGCAGATTCTTTTTAAAATATTTGAACCCTTAGTACAGCATTTAAGAAATTTTTTTTTTCTTGCATTACAGGTAGTTGGCTATTATTACACATGGGACAAGTTGTTTTGAGTGTTGAATATTTTGGTGAGTGGGTGGAGGAAGAAAGTAGTTGGAAGTGGATTGGGAAGAGCAAAGAAGTTATACCAATTGCTGTGAGCACAGAGGTTAGTTTTGATGAGTTGATTGATGAAATAATTAGAAGAGTGTAATAACTGCTTCATACTAGGTTACTCATAGAAATACATAAAGTAAAATGCATTTATATTAGCAAAAGTAAATGGGCCCGAAATTTTCTTTTAATACATATAATCATTCTTTATACAAAGTAAGGAGGTATCATTTGTAAAAGTTATCAAAAACCGTGGACAGTGTAGCTATTACTCCTCGCTTGCCGATGCCTATCCGACTGCGTCCTCACCTAGATCCTGTAAACACCAAGAAAAACAACGGGGTGAGCACAAAATAATGCTCAGTAAGTAAATCCTCTACTCGTCTATCCCCGTAACTCTTTCTCTTAATTCTTTCCTTACACTCTTCTCATCTCATTTATTTTCTCTTTCTGTTTCTCTTTCACATAGCTCTTTTCTATTAACTTTCTGTTGTATGTCACGGCCTCATCTTACCGGAGGCACGGCTGAGTGGAGATCACAAAGCACCCACCCACTCTTCGTGACTTCTACTCATTCTCTTCCTCTATTCTTTCTCATATTTTCTCATTCTTTCTCACTTGAATGTCACGGCCTCATCTTACCGGAGGCACGGCCGGGTGGAGTTCACAAAGCACCAACCCACTCTTCGTGACTTCCGGTTGGAGTTCACAAAGCACCAACCCACTTTTCGTAACTTCCGGTTGGAGTTCACAAAGCACCAACCATTCTTAGATTTTCTCATTCTCTTTACTTTTAGAGTAGCCCATTCACAAAGTTCTTTACTCTTTCTCAAACTACTTCTCAATGCACAATTAATGCATAAGGATGGTTCATGCTTAAAGTTTCTTACTTAATGCACTTTTGAAATGCACAAATGCAATATTGCATCAAAACTGCCATTCTGCGCAGGTCACACTCAAGAAGGCATAACTTGAGTTATACATCTCGGATTGCTACGGTTTTGGTCTCGTTTTAAAGCTTAGAGACAGGGCTACAACTTTTATGTTTTGGTCTCAGCCCAGTTCAAACCGTAAGTCGCCCAAAAATTACCTAGAAAGTCACGGCAGTGACAGGGCAGATTTCACTTAGGCATTTCATCAAACAACTCATATGCATAAACAAACCCTAATTCAATTATCATTCTATTTAGTTCTCAAACCATCCAAAATGAGAGAAAAACTCTCTTATAGCATCACATACCTACATGGCAAACACACTCCACAAAAATTTCTCCAATTCTTCCAATTTCAACCCATCATCAAATCATCACATATACTTCTCATATTCAAATATATCCAACAATAAGCATAATACATCATACATCTCATCTCAATTTCTCAATAATCACAACATATGCATATTTAAAATAAATCTCTACTCACTTGAATTCTTAAATTTTAGCTTGAGTTGGATTTTGAGTGGAATTTACTTACCTTGTGCTTGAGTAGTCTCTCCTAAACTCTCTACTCTTGTTGGATTCCAATCTTCTCTTAACCCTAAGCATAAACTTCATAAGAACTCAATCTTTACACAAATAAATCATAGATAAAGAGCATGAATCCTTACCTTTTGATACCTAGAATCAAAGCCCTATGAAAAACCACTTAAAAGCCCTCAAAATCCTTGGAGGATTGAATGAAAATTTGAGAGAAAATGGGGGAGGAGTGTGGCGGTGGAATGAAGAAAATAAGGGTTTCAAACCCTTAACACTTTAGTTTATAACCACACTTTCCCATTATGCCCTTATTCTTTCTTTGAAATTCCATCTATGTCCCTTAGTCAATGACCATAATGCCCTCATTTTTAATGCATTCTCTATGAAATTCTATCTCTTTTCACTCCCCACAATTTCAACTAATTTTGAGTGAAAAGACCATTTTACCCCTAATGAAAGTTTAAGGGATTTTCTTCACATCTTTCTCAAAATAACTTTAACAAAAATTCAACTAAGGCCAACCAACCAATATTAACAATATATCGACCCAAATAAAAGCAAAACAATAAACATTTAAACAATACACTATAAGTTAACTATGTACCTCAAGTGGGATGTTACAAAGAGGTAATTTGAGTTGCTCGCGTAGTGATATAGTTATGAAGTATGTTTTAAGCAGAGTTCCTGAACATTATAAGGTACCTCCTGCTATATTAAAGTCAGATGAAAGTGTGAAGTTATATATGATTGATGTGGTCGATAATGGTTTGAGGCCGATTTTAAGGGTTTCTTTTATAGAAAAACCGTTGTAAGTTGGTTCAAAGGAAGGGGATAAAGTGGAAGTAGGCGGAGATTTTTCTGGTTTTAATTTGAATTACGAGGCCATTGTTTTGTTAGTTGAAAAATCAAGAGTAGACGGTGAATTGGGTGGTGAGGAGGACATTGTAGAAGAGGTTGGTGATAGGGAGCAGAATGAAAATATTGAGGAGGAGGACCCCGTAGATGTTCCTACAGATGTAGAGATTCCTTTAAATACATATTATGCAGAAGGCATAGATTGTGAGGAAGAGAACACTATGGTCATTTATGTAGGTTCAGAAGGGGCAATTAGAGGTAGTAGTGAATCAGCTCATGTTTTTACGGATGGATCAGAGTTGTGCATAGGGTATTTATTTGACAACAAAGAGGAAGTGGTGAAGAAGCTAAAACTTGTTGCCGTGAGAGGTAATTTTGAGTTCATCACCAAAAAGTCAAATTCATTGGCTGTGACGGTTACATGTCATGACCGAAAGTGCAAGTGGCGGGTTTATTGCAGAAGGTTGGCGGAGTCGAAAAAATTTATTCTTAGCACATATACCCAGGAGCACACTTGTGGTTTGGGACATTTTTCAGGAGAGCATCGACAGGCGTCCGCTGATGTTATTGGAAAATTTGTCAAAAGTCGGTTCGTTGAAGGGAAAGGTCCATCTCCTAAAGACATTTAGAGACTTGTGTGCACAGAGTTGGGATGTGTTGTTAGTTACTAGAAATGCTAGAAAGGGAGGCAACATGCACAAGATTTTGTGAGGGGCACGCTGGAGCACGGGTACACAACATTAGAAGCGTACCATTATATGCTTGAGTTGACAAACCAAAGTAGCGAGACAACTTTGAAGTGGGACAGGAATATGATGTTTAAATATTTTTTTGTTGCTTACGGTTCTGCTATAAGGGGTTTTGTAAACATGAGAAAGGTGTTGGTTGTTGATGGTTGCTTTCTGACAGGAAAGTATGGAGGTACATTGTTGGTGGCCACTGCACAGGACAGCGAGAATCACACATATCCTGTTGCATGGTGTGTGGTTGACTCTAAGAATGATGAGTCTTGGACTTAGGTTTTTCAGCAATTACATATGATAGTGCCTGACAGTGACGAGTTGTGCATAATATCCGATAGGCACAACTCTATAAAGAAGAGGATTGCCACTATTTACTGTCAAGCACATCACTGATTTTGTATGAGGCACCTTGGTGAGAACATAAAACAAAAGTTTAAGTGTGCTGTCCTCATTCAGACATACTACATGGCAACAAAAGCTAATCGGGTTGATGAGTTCGAGGAGCACTTCCAACAAATCTGAATCAAGGATGATAGAGTTGCTAAGTATCTTGAGCATGATGTTGGTTTCGAGCGATGGAGTAGAGCTTACTTTCATAGAAAAAGGTTTGATGTAATGACCAAAAAAATAAAAGAGTCCATAAATTCGAAGTTGTTAATAGAAAGAGAGTTTCCAATAGTTGCACTTTTTGATTTAATCCAGAGGACATTGTCACAGTGGTTCCATGAGCGTCATACGGAGTCAGATAATTTTACTACAACCCTTGTTTCGTCAGCTAAAAAATTATTGCGAGAACGTATGGAACTGTCAAATGCACTGTTTGCCTATCCTCTTAATGCTCAAGAGTTCACTGTGTGCGGCTATGGTCTGGATGCCCTAGTTAACCTTGTTAGTAAAACTTGCAGCTATAAAGTGCTTGACATTCAACGTTTACCTTGTCCTCATGCACTAGCAGCACTGAAGCACCAACGGAAGCCGCATTTTGGTTCAAGAATTTACATGGAACTTTGCTCCCCTCTCTATATGGCAGATCACTACATGCTAGCTTATTCAGAAATAATATATTCAGTGCCTCCAGAAGAGCAGTGGGTAGTGCCGCCAGAGTTGGCTGACATTATCATCTGTCCACCATTCAAGAAGACAGTAAAGCAGAGAAAAAGAGTTAAGCGTATTCCATCAGCCTCTAAGGTTCCCCAGAAGATGAATAAATACTCAATTTGCAAGCAACCTGGCCACAAGAGAAGCAGTTGCTAGAAGTAATCACATGCAGATCCAGAAAATTAGGTTCGAAGAAGGATGAAATTCAGGGAGTTGCGAAGGCCAACCGTTGATGAGCTATTGTTTTCAATTATTAATGTTTTAAATTATTAATGTTTTAAATTTTATTGTTACCTTTAATAAATCATTCTTTATATTTCTTGTTACATGGCCTAAATATTTGTTGGTGATTTTAGTTTGGAATTAGGTTGTATGGAATTAATACGTGTTGGTAATTTTAGTTTGTCAAAATTCAGGAGAAAAGCTGGAAAAGTATATATTGCCCATGATCGCTTAAGCGACTAAGTATATCGCTTAAGCCACAAAGGGTTTTTCAAACAGGATCGCTTAAGCGATATCACGGATCTCTTAAGTGATCGTGCACCTGGGCAGAAATTCTGCCCAGGTGCACGATCGCTTAACCAAGACAAAAAGACAAGAATCGCTTAAGCGATATCTCGAATCGCTTAAGCGATCATGCACCTGGGCAGATTTGATTCTACCAATCACATGATCGCTTAATCGACTAAGTGAAAAAGAAAAGAATCGCTTAAACGATATCTACGATAGCTTAAGCGACCCTGTGAAAACGAAGTTCTTTTTATTACGATCGCTTAATCGACCAACGAAAAATTTTAAAATTTAACAAATACACCCCCACCTACCCAACTTCCCAGATTCCGGCCACCACCATTGGAATCCTATTGGGAAAGGGCGTTACACTGCATAGCAGTCGGATCAGGCTGATAGGGAATCGATATGGCCTTTTTCGGCCAAATCGACCACAGATGTGGCTGGAAAAGGCCAGATCACGGCCAGATCTGGCCATCGATGGACAAAAAAGTTGACATCTGGTCATCTGTGATGGCCAAATATATGGCCGTCGTTTTCGGTCAATGATGCCCAAGATTTGGCCGTTGTTGACCGTCAACGTCGGCCATTTCTTTGAAAGTTGATGACGGCCAGATGTGGCCTTTTCTGGCCAGATCCATAGTGGATCTGGCCGAAAAATATCACATCTGTGAATTACTAGCCATTTTTGATCGTTTGTAGCTGTCAGTGGTAACCAGAATCTGGGAAGTTGGGTGGGTGGGGGTGTTTTTGTTAATTTTTAAACTTTTTTAGGCGGTATTAATGAAATTAATTCAGTTAATAGGTCTAAAATTTATTAAAAAACTACTAATATTTCCTAAATAATTAAACAAATAAATATTTTGGGAATAGGATTTGTAATATTTATAGGAATATTCAACCAAATGCACCCTTTATGTTCTAAACAAAGAAGAAGAACATATGTTCACTAAGATTTCATGGTTACCTTTGAAATATAATAACGGTCATGGTCCACTGAATGAATCGTAAACCCCATATGTTTAGCATAGATGTAAACATTCTACACCTTATATGTTTCATACTGACATAAAATAACTATATGTTTAATATAAATATAATAACGGTCATGGTCCACTGAACGAATCGTAAACCCCATATGTTTAGCATAGACGTAAACATTCTACACCTTATATGTTTCATACTGACATAAAAGAACTATATGTTTAATATAAATATAATAACGGTCATAGTCCACTGAATGAATCGTAAACCCTATATGTTTGGCATAGACGTAAACATTCTACACCTTATATGTTTCATACTAACATAAAAGAACTATATGTTTAATATAAATATAATAACGGTCATTGTCCACTGAACGAATCGTAAACCCTATATGTTTAGCATAGACGTAAACATTCTACACCTTACAAGTTTCATACTTACGTAAAAGAACTATATGTTTAATATAAATATAATAACGGTCATAGTCTACTGAACGAATCGTAAACCCTATATGTGTAGCATAGACGTAAACATTCTACACTTTATATGTTTCATACTGACGTAAAAGAACTATATGTTTAATATAAATATAATAACGGTCATAGTCTACTGAACGAATCGTAAACCCTATATGTTTAGCATAGTGTTAATTGGTTAACCGATGCTCTGAAATATAATAAATAATGTCCGAATACATAGGATCACTTAAGCGATCCTCTGTATTTACACAGTTGGTTAAGAGATCCGTCTGTATCGCTTAAGTGATTCCTTACTTTTACTCTGGTCGATTAAGCGATCCGTCTATATCGCTTAAGCGATTCTTTACTTTTACTCCTGGTCACTTAAGCGATCGGTAATCGCGTAAGCGATCTATTTGTATCGTTTAAGTGATTTTCGTAAAAGACTCTTGATCGCTTACGCGATTTGAGATCGGTTAAGCGATCTTGGCCAAGGTAGAATGAATCTGCCCAGATCTATGATCGCTTAAGCGATCCATTTGTATAGCTTAAGCGATTTTTTTTAAAAGGCTCTTGGTCGCTTAAGCGATCTTGTCCGAGGCAAAATGAATATCTGCCCAGATCTATGATTGCTTAAGCGATCTTATGTATCGCTTAAGCGATTCTTCCTAAATGAGTCTCTGTCGCTTAAGCGATTTGGGATCACTTAAGCGATCTTGGCCAAGGCAGAATAAACATCTGCCCATAGGGTAATTGCTTAAGCGATCTTATGTATCACTTAAGCGATGCTTCATAATACACTCTTGGTCGCTTAAGCGATCATATCTGGAAAAGTCTTGGTCGTTTAAGAGATATATATGGTCGGTCATTTACGTAATTGTTTGGTACCATGCTATTCTTTAAGTTACTTAATTTCGAAATAACTGTGATTGGGAAACATTTGTACATTACTCATTTCCCTCCCAAATCTAAAAAGAATTTGTATCGCAAAATTAAGTAATTTATATCAATCTAATTCATCACAAATCAAAATGTAAGAGACATCAATGTAACCTGTTTATCGAAACACAAAATAAAAAATAGGCATGGGATGTGGCAAATATCGAAATATATGGACAAGCTAACCATTAGCCCCAAATGTGGTGAATCAAATAATCACACCAGTACATCACACATTGTAGTGATACACAAAATGAAACAAAACGCTAAAAAACCATTATCCAACTTGGGTGAAGCAAATGATCACACCATACATAGTAAATTCAAACTGTTAATGAGATATCTTATATGGACAAAAAAAAAATATCACTGCTAATGAGATATCTTATATGGACAAAAAAAAAAAATCTCCCAAATGTCAGATCCAATTCTTTACAATGATTCTGCAGGCACAAGGCTTTTGGCTGCCGCAAGAAGAGCCACGGCACAAGAATTTCCTATACACTGCCTTTAATTTACTTTTTGATGCCAAAGAGTTTAATGTCATTAACACCTTTGCACAATCCCTTGATTGCAGATGCCTCCTCTTGCAAACCAGCCTTTGAGAAGTTTTCAAATTCTATTTGCGAGCAACCTTTCTGAGATCATTGTTTGGTACCATTCCTTCCCAGTAGCCTTTATTGCAGATGCCTCCTCTTGCCAACCAGCCTTTGAGAAGTTTCCTCTCATTGTTTGCCAGGAACTTGCAAAATAATCTGGCACACACCTGCAGACACGTCAACTTTTGTAAATAAAAAAAAAACACGTAAAAAAGTTACAAAGTAGGTAGGTGAGAAGTTCACTCAGTTTGTGTCCTTCGGTAAAGCTCTGTATAAGCATGATACCTGCAGCATCAGTACCACAACCCAAGTATCAACATCAACATCACATAAACTACAAAATTCAAAGTCCAACTTTCGTACCTTTTTATTGGGTTTTGCTCACTCAAAACGGATCCATCTGCCCATGGAAGCAGTCGACAGCCCAGCCCTCCCAACAGTCTCTCATTGTTTTGTCATTCAACCCGTCCATCTAGGTGTTGGTCATGTCAAACTCAATAAATTTTAGGGCATATGCCCCATATTCAACACTACAATAGGAAGAAGACATTAGCATTAGAATAAACTTATAGAACAATTGTATTATGTAAGTTAGTTTTATACAAAATTTACCTTGACTCATTTATTGAGCCGGTAGAGTGCTTAATTGGCCACTTTCCGGTTAGTACTTGATCACCCAAGTGCCCAAACATCTTGCTGTCATGCAACAGCCGTAGGAACAACCTGGACAGTGGCTCCAACTCGACCTCTAACTGCTTGTCTCGACAAATAGTGGGGTTGCAGTCAAGGATCTTCAGCAACCCCTCCTCTAGATGTGCAACGACTGCTACCCAGTGCATCTGTTTGACGAGGATGATGCAATACACTTTTTTAACAAAGGCCCAACCATGGCCATATTTGGGCCGATCCTCCCGTATATACTATATAATTTTGTCATCAAAATGAAAATCATCAGGGATGCAGTCCAACTGTACCGGGGCAAATCTTTTTCGCTTCGGTCCTTTTACTGCACCACTAGCAACGACATTTTTAATTAAAGTGCAATATGTCGAAACAAGCGTTTGGCCAAATGCCACATCGGTGATGGCACAGTCGGGATACAACAAATCACCATCAGTAGTATGCCGTAGCCTCATCAGTGCCAATATCTCATCGATATGCTGCATCAAATAAAAACAACAAGATAAGTATGGAAAACATAGGGCAAAAATAAGGAAAATTAAGCGAAAATAACTCACCGAGTCCTCAAGCCACGTGTCCATCGTCAACAACTTCTCAAACCATTCCCGGGGATAATTCCCTTTCTTACACTTTATATGGCCATTACTTCCCGATCCATTGTAATAGGCATAGAAGAGTTTTTTCTTTTCCTCTATTGGCCTATACAAATCGACATTTGAGTCCAATTTCCCTTGCCCACTTCCTCCCCCTTCCTCCATTTTTACATCCCCGCTTCCTTCGCCTCCCACCTCCCCCTCCTCCATTATCACCGCCCCACTTCCACCACCAACCTCCTCAACCTCCTCCATTTCTGGTTGTTCCTCCATTTGTTTCTTCATTTTCTTCTTCTTTACCTGTGTCACTACCATGTAAGGCGATTTCACAAACTTGCTCTTTCGGCTCTCTCTTTTCAAGCCAATTTGCACTTCAACCGCCTTTAATGATCCACCAACTTCCTCCTCCATTGTACCAACTTTCTCTCCCAGCTTATCCACTTTCTCCTCCACCCTTTTCATGCACTCTTCCATCTTGTCAAACCTTGCATAAACGACTGTTGTAAAACTCTCAAACAGGCCGTTTATGAGATCAACAACCTCATTCTCCCGATGACGATGTCTCGGCAAAGCGGTACTTGTTGTACCGGTTTGCTGAGGCATATGAACCTCTTCCTCCATCTTCTCCTCCTCATCCTTGGGCCTCCCGCCCATTGTAGCTTCATAATCCTCTACATCAACAATGTTGTCAATCAATGGCCTTGTAACTGCTGTCACATGCGTGACCCCTCTTAGGTCCCGCATCAGGCAGTCTATCCGTTCATCCCTTTCATCCTCTAGTGCTTTGAAAGATGTGACATAGTCCTCTTCCGCTTCATCCCCAGTAGCGGTGAGAAAGGGATGGACGACTCCCTGCAATAAGAAACAAAATCAATCAGATTGAAGCGACATTTTAAAGCAACTGCATATTCAAAAGCTTAATCCTTTAATCTTACCCCAGCCGCTTGAATCTCAATCTCTATTTGGTCATAATCCGAATGGTTACACCTCCTGACATGCCACCGCAACATCCTAGGAAATTGCTGTTGCACATCCAAACTGTTGCTCCTCCCCCCCACCTTAGCGAAGACAGGGATGGCCTCGTACATCCAAGCCTACATTGTAAAAAAAAGTCCATATCATAATTCAAACACATATATTATAAAAAATATAACAGAAAGCTATTAATATTTACTTGCATTGCCCATGGGAAGCCAAACAAATTATACGTGCTTGGTTTATCCTTCCCGACCCATTGGGCATGCTTTAACACCATGTCTGGTTTTCTCAGGCTATTGATGGTTTGCTCAAATGATATCCGTCCCCACAGATAAGAATTAAAGAACTCCAAGTCGCTTGCAAACAACAACCAATCTTTCTCAACAGCTTTTGTTGAGTCACCAGCCAATAAAATAGAATGTAAAAACAATAGCAAGCACACTTTTATCTTCTCTCCATCATTAAACCGAACTGTTTCTAGCCTCTTCTCTAAAACATGTCCTGTAACAGACTTTGCCCCCTGTAAAACCTTCTTACGAAACCTTATGGCTCCCGGACTCATCCTTATTGCATCTGCCTCCGCCTTATTTGGTACTTCCCTACATCTTAAGCCCGTCACCAAGGCATACTCCATCATCCCAAACCGTAGTGGCTTTCTGTCCACCACGAACCACATTTCTTTTTTTTTGTTGCATTTTACCGAGTGCAGCAACATGTAATGCACTCCCTGCCCCCAAAATGCCTTTTTCCAATTTGTTCCGATTCTTAAAAACTGACCAAAACAAGTGCGACGGAAATCTCTTTCACCATTCCTCATTCCATCTAAAATGTCCCTTATTTTGTCAAAAACATCCCAACTCGACCTCATCGTCACCCTTGCAGGGAAGTAGGGTACCTTCTCACTTATAGGCTCCAACTCGTAGTCTCTACAGTTTACGGTCCGCACAATCTGCACAATCGATATAAACAAAATGTCAGCAACAAAAATAAACCAAAACAAGTAATAAACAAAATATTAGCAACAAAAATTTACCACTGCAATCGCTTAAGCGATTTCGGATTGCTTAAGAGATCTTGACTCTGCCTCGTGCAAGATCGCTTAAGCGATCTAAAATCGCTTAAGCGACTAAGAGTAAACTAAAAGAATCTCTTAAGCGATACAGAAGATCGCTTATTATATCTGTGATTCTGCCTCGACAAGATCGCTTAAGCGATCTGAAATCGCTTAAGCGACCAAAAGTAAACTGAATCAATCGCTTAAGCGATCATGAGTGCCATCATGAGTAAAACAGATTAATCGCTTAAGCGACAGTACAAGCAATATTCCCAAAACAACGTACCCTTTCTTCGCCGGCCTCCTCCTTGTCGCCTGAATCCTTGGACGACTCCTCTTGGCTTGAATTCTCGCCGGAATCCTCCTAGCCTAATTCTCGCCTAAATCCTCCTAGCCTAATTCTCGCCTAAATCCTCGTCTTCAGAACCGTTTGCTGATTCATCCCTCTGTTCTTGTGCCGCCGGCGTCTCCTCTGCGTGTGGACCACCTTCACTGATTGAATGATCCACCGGAGCAGCCATTGAACTGCTTGCACGACCGAAATCTAGGATTCGAAGTGGTGTTAGGTTTTCCTCCTCATTATGAGTGTCGGCCATGGTTTTGGATTGAATTTGGTGTCAAAGTTTGCAGTTTCGATCGGAAATATGGACTCTATCACGGGAAATCGCATAGATTCCGTTTAGGATTAAGGAAATCGATTTTAGGGTTCAACAAATCGATCGAAAATCATGACTATATCGCCCGAAGTCGCGACTGTATTCGGTTTAGGGTTCAAGAAATTGATTTTAGGGTGCAAATTTGTAGGTTCGATCGAAAAAAATCGCAGTCTTCCTTTGGTTCAAGAATTCGCTTTTTGCCCTAATGAATTTCGATTAAGCGAGGTGAATAGGTGGGGCTTGTTTTGAGAAATTTCAAATTTTAAAAACTTTCATTATTTATGATTCGGCCCGCATATGTTTTAATCTTTTCATTTTAACCCAGTTTATGTGTTTAATTAATCCTAACTATACCACGTCATATTCTCTAAATAAAAAAAAAAAAAAATGAAAAACAGTTTCGAGGCCATTTTCTTAAATTGAAACTTGGGATGGCTGGGCAGCTAAATTTTCTCTCATTCATCTGTTATACGACGCAATTCTCGGGGTAGTTTATTAAAACAACCTCTCAAGTTTGAATTTAATTAAAAGGCTATCAAGTTTTAAAGTTTTAACTAAATAGCCATATTATTGATTAAGGGTAATTAAACTTGATTAGTGCTTAATTAGGATTAAAGAAGTATTATGTAATCTTTTAATTATACTATATTCCCAAAAACCTGAAATTCTTGCAAACAAACCCAAACACCTTCTTTTTCCTCCCCCATTAACGCATCTCCACCTTGGTTGCTGTTTCTTCTTAGCTTCATCTACATCTTCTTCTTCCTCATTCCTCCTTCCTCTACATCTTCTTCTTTCTCATTCCTCTATATCTTCTTGTTCCTCTGCCATTAACACTTTCTTCTTCCTCCACCATTAACATCTTCTCCGCCAAAGATCCCCCTCCTCCTCCTCCTGACATTTCGTGTAAATGTGTATCTCCTCTTTACATTTTATATTTAGATTTACAAAGATTTAATAATGGATAGCATTTGGGTTATGATTTTTATTTAGTTGTTTAGGTTGTTGGGTTGTGTTTGACGTAATGCAAGTTGAAAGGAGTGAAATTTGTAGAAAATTTGTTCTGGGTATGATGGATCGATTGTAGGTGGAGATGACTGAAAATGTATTTTGGGTACGATGGATCGCTTAAGCGATCTGGTGTATCGCTTAAGTGATCTGATAGGTCTGGTAATGTAGCAGATAGATCGCTTAAGCGATCAAGTATGTGGCATAAGATCGCTTAAGTGATCTGGTAAAAGTCTGGTGTATAGGAGCAGATCACTTAAGCGATCAGTAAATGGCATAAGATCGCTTAAGCAATCATGGTTATTTATACTCGATCGCTTAAGCAGTCAAGTTATCGCTTAAGTGATCCAATATAAATAACCATGATCGCTTAAGCGATACAGCAAACCATATAAGCAACTGTGCAGATTCTTTTTAAAATATTTGAACCCTTAGTACATCATTTAAGAATATTTTTTTTCTTGCATTACAGGTAGTTGGCTATTATCACACATGGGACAAGTTGTTTTGGGTGTTGAATATTTTGGTGAGTGGGTGGAGGAAGAAAGTAGCTGGAAGTGGATTGGAAAGAGCAAACAAGTTATACCAATTGCTGTGAGCACAGAGGTTAGTTTTGATGAGTTGATTGATGAAATAATTAGAAGAGGTAATTTGAGTTGCTCGCGTAGTGATATAGTTGTGAAGTATGTTTTAAGTAGAGTTCCTGAACATTATAAGGTACCTCTTTCTATATTAAAGTCAAACGAAAGTATGAAGTTATATATGATTGATGTGGCCGATAATGGTTCGAGGCGATTTTAAGGGTTTCTTTTGTAGAAAAACTGTTGGAAGTTGGTTCAAAGGAAGGGGATAATGAGGAAGTAGGCAGAGATTAGCCTGGTTTTAATTTGAGCTACGAGGCCATTGATTTGTTAGTTGAAAAATCAAGAGTAGACGGTGAATTGGGTGGTGAGGAGGACACTATATAAGAGGTTGGTGATGGGGGGCAGAATGAAAATGTTGAGGAGGATGACCCCGTAGATGTTCCCACAGATGTAGAGATTCCTTTAATTACATATTATGCAGAAGGCGTAGATTGTGAGGAAAAAAACACTATGGTCGTTTATTTAGGTTTAAAGGGGGCAATTGGAGGTATTAGTGAATCAGCTCATGTTTTTACAGATGAATCGGAGTTGCGCATAGGGTATTTATTTGACAACAAAAAGGAAGTGGTGAGGAAGCTAAAACTTGTTGCCGTGAGAGGTAATTTTGAGTTCATCACCAAAAAGTCAAATTCATTGGCTATGACGGTTACATGTCGTGACAAAAAGTGCAAGTGGCGGGTTTATTGTAGAAGGTTGGCGGAGTCGAAAAAATTTATTCTTAGCACATATACCCGTGAGCACACACGTGGTTTGGGACACATTTTAGCTGAGCATCGACAAGCGTCCGCTGATGTTATTGGACAATTTGTCAAAAGTTGGTTCGTTGATGGGAAAGGTCCATCTCCTAAAGACATTCAGAGACTTGTGCGCACAGAGTTGCGATGTGCTATTAGTTACTGGAAATGCTGGAAAGGGAGACAACATGCACAAGATTTTGTGAGGGGCACACCGGAGCATGGGTACGCAGTATTAGAAGCATACCGTTATATGCTTGAGTTGACAAACCAAGGTAACAAGATGGCTTTGAAGTGGGATAGGAATATGATGTTTAAATATTTTTTTGTTGCTTACGGTTCTGCTATAAGGGGTTTTGTAAACATGAGAAAGGTGTAGGTTGTTGATGGTTGCTTTCTGATGGGAAAGTATGGAGGTACATTGTTGGTGGCCACTGCACAAGACAGCGAGAATCACACATATCCTGTTGCATGGTGTGTGGTTGACTCTGAGAATGACGAGTCGTAGACTTGGTTTTTTCGGTAATTACGTATGATAGTGCCTGACAGTGACGAGTTGTGCATAATATCCGATAGGCACAACTCTATAAAGAAGGGGATTGCCACTATTTATCGTCAAGCACATCACGGATTCTGTATGAGGCACCTTGGTGAGAACATAAAACAAAAGTTTAAGTGTGCTGGCCTCCTTCAGACATACTACATGGCAGCAAAAGCTTATCGGGTTGATGAGTTTGAGGAGCACTTCCAGAAAATCCAAATCAAGGATGATAGAGTTGCTAAGTATCTTGAGCATGATGTTGGTTTCGAGCGATGGAGTAGAGATTACTTTCCTGGAAGAAGGTTTGATGTCGTGACCACGAATATAGCGGAGTCCATGATAAGAGCTTGAAAGTATATATTTTGTTAGTGATTAATTAATTGATTTTGATGGAATTTATGACGAGTAGGAACAAACAGTGCAAGAATCGGAGTTGAAATGACAAAGTTGTGATGCGTCGAAGATACAATGTAAAATCTGGAAATTCTTCAAGATGAGCATGCTTTGCTGTTTGGATCATAACTTGAGCTGTAGAAATCAGAATTTGACGATTCTTATGGCGTTGGAAATCGTATTCAGATAGCTACAAAGTTTGTGTTGATGACTTTACCAAATTCTGAAGATCACTGACTCATTGGACAGAAAGAACGATCATCGCAGCGATGGGTCTCGGGCCTGTTTGGGTTATTGCATTCTCCTAATCCGAATTTGAGTGGGTTAAGGATTTTAATTCTTTTCCTAAGTAACCTCTAAACCCTAGCACTATAAATAAGGATTTTTAATTAGTTTTAAGGAGACTGGAAGAAAAAGAAGACGACGGCTACTACTTTGGAAATCGAAATTCTTGTGATTCTCGTTCACAAATTAGAGAAGTGTTTCTGTTTTTCTTTCTTGAATTCATGTTATTCAATACAATGGTTGTTTTCATTACTGTATTTATGAACTAAATCTCTTTTCTAGGGCTAAGATGGAGCCCAATTTATGAATATGTGTTGACTTAAATTGTTGTTAATTCTTATTGAGCTTTTAATTCTAAGTTTTATTGTTGTGCATAATGCTTTCAATTCTTAAGGGCCCGAGAGTTGAATGATTTTATAGGTTGGGTTGAGATCGAGAGATGAAACCTGATTAGTCTAAGGTAATAAAACCATAGATTAAGCGAATGCTAGAGATAGGTTACCGCGATCTGTGAGGCTCTGGTAAATTCCATAGAACTTAATGATCTCTTAGCTTCTAAATTCAACTTAGAGATATTTTGGGTCGTTGCTTAAGGGTTAATTCGCTAATTGTTTGAGAGAAAATTAGGGCAATAATAGGGAGTTTGGCCTTTAGAATAAGTTTAATTAAGTTAGTAATGATCGTCAATACATAGGATTAAATTGGTGTGAAATCTGTGCCCTAGGGTTTAGCCGTATTGATCTTTATACCATAGCTTTTATAAAATTCTGCTCTTATTTAGTTTTTAATTTGTTTTCGTTTTCATTAAATTCATTCATAAAATTCTGTTTCATCAAATAGCAATAAAATATACTAGTTTGGTACTTGGTAGGTAGTTCTCTTGGGATTTGACACTCGTTTACTCGAGCTTTATTACTTGTGCGATTTCGTACACTTGCGAATAGCCTGTCAAGTTTTTGGCGCCGTTGCCGAGGAACTATTTTTTTTTTTTTTTTTTTTACCAATATCAGTACGAAATATTTAGTTGCTAATTTGGTTTGTTTTATTTTTGCTTGCTAATTAATTTTTATTTTTGTTGTTTTGTTTGTTGTTTTCAGCTAGAATCTAGAGAGTCTACGTTCAAGAGGTGGTGGTGATCTTAATTCACTAGATTTTGAGATCGGGAGAACCGCTAAACAGTTGAGGAAAGAAAAGAGGCAAGCTAACTCTGAAAAATCAATGGCTAACACAAGAATTGTGAATCCCAATATGGGAAATCAAGAGAATGAGAATGAGGATACTTTAGGGGGAAATGCAAATGGTGGAGCAGTAGTGGTTCAGAGAGCATTGAAGGACTATTCTAGTCCTACTATTGATGGGTGCTATTCTAGCATCAGGAGACCACCAGTTCAAGCAAATAATTTCGAGATCAAGCCAGTCATCATTCAAATGATTCAGCAGATGGTTCAATTCGCTGGGTTGGCTAATGATGATCCCAACTTGCATATCGCTAATTTTCTGGAGTTGTGCGACACATTCAGACATAATGGAGTCTCTGATGACACAATTAGGCTAAGGCTTTTCCCATTCTCTCTTCGGGATAAAGCTAAGGCTTGGTTGATTTCTTTGCCATCTGGGAGCATCACAACATGGAACGAGTTAGCTCAAGCATTCCTCACTAAATACTTTCCACCTGCCAAGTTGAGAAGTGAGATTACCAACTTTTACCAACAAGACTTGGAGTCATTGTATGAAGCATGGGAAAGGTATAAAGATCTCTTACGGAGGTGCCCTCACTATGGTTTACCAATTTGGTCGCAAGTGCAAACTTTCTACCAAGGGTTGCTACCGACTATTCAAGCTATGATTGATGCTGCAAGTGGGGGAGCCTTGAACAATAAAACACCAGAGGATGCAAACAATCTGATTGAGGTGATGGCGAACAATAACTATATGAGGACTCCAGAGAGAACTTCAACAAGGAAATCAGCAGGAGTGCCCAAAGTTGACAGTTACATTGCAATAGCTGCTCAACTTTTGAACATCCAGAAGCAATTAGGTAATGTGTTGAAAATAAATGTAATTGAATCTTCTTCTCTAACATGTGACCTTTGTGCAGAAAATCATTCATCGAAGGATTGCCAAGAAGGGAACCCATTTGCTCAGCCTAAATAAGCCAATTACGTCAATAATTTCCAAAGGGGGCAAGGGAATCCATATTCCAATACATACAATCCAGCATGGAGGAAACACCCGAACTTTTCATGGAGTAACAACAATGAGTAAGAACAACCTCCTGTTTTTCAAACTCAAGAGCCAAAATCTAATTTAGAGAATGTGTTGACCAAGTTCATTGAAGAGACAAGCAAGAGGTTTGAGAAGACTGACATCCTGGTTCAAAATCAATCAGCCTCTATTAGGAACCTTGAGACTCAAATTGGGCAAATTCACAACATATTAGAGGGAAGAATTCAAGGAGTTTTGCCGAGTGGTACAGAGAAAAATCCCAAGGAACAAGCGTATGCAATCACCTTGAGGAGTGGACGAAGTTTGGAAAATTCAGAGGGTGAAAAATAGAGGTAAGAACAAGACTTGAAGGATGAGCAGAAGGACGATCGCCATGGCTGTGATGACGGTGGCCGCGGTGAGCATGAGAATGCAGAGAAGTTCGTCAGAAACAGGGACGATCACTGCGGTGATGAATCCGGTGGCCGCGGCAAGCGTGATCTTGCTCCGAATGGGTCAGAAGTTTCAACTCATCGCCGCGGTGATGAAGCTGGTGGCTGCGACGAGCGTGCATTTGAGCAGAAACTTCCTTCAAGCCAAGCAAACCTTCCGTACCTAAAACGGTTGAAAAATCAGAAGCTCGATAAGTAATTCGGTAAGTTTATTGACATGTTTCGAAATTTACATATTGATATCCCTTTTGTTGATATGCTAGAACAAATGCCGAAGTATGCAAAGTTTCTGAAGGAGATCCTCACACACAAGAGAAAATTCGAGGAACACGAGAAAGTTATGCTCACAGAGGAATGCAGAGCGCTGATTCAAAAGAACTACCACCTAAACTACGAGATCCAGGGGGTTTTACTATCCCTTGTATTATTGGTAGTTGTTATTTTAATAAAGTGTTATGTGATTTAGGGGCAAGTATTAACTTAATGCCGTTTTCCATCTACAGGAAGCTTGCATTAGGAGAAGTGAAGCCAACAACTATGTCTCTCCAATTGGCAGATCGATCAATAACATATCCTAGGGGGGTGGTAGAAGACGTCTTGATTAAGGTAGACAAATTCATTTTCCCAGTAGATTTCATAGTGTTAGACATGGAGGAAGATCGGGAAATGCCTTTAATCCTAGGACAACCTTTTCTAGCAACGGGTAGAGCATTGATAGATGTTCATCAAGGGAAACTAATCTTAAGGGTAGAAGATGAGCAAGTAGAGTTTAATGTTTTTGATGTTAAGAAGCATCAATATGACTTAGACACATGCTTTGAGATTAGTGTCCTTGATAACATGGTGAATAAAAAATTAGAAGAAAACTACCCTAGTTCACCCTTAGAGAATTGTTTAGTCAACTTTGGGACTATGGAGGCTGACTTTGAGATGGTAGATGAACAATGATTAAAGCCCTATGTGAATGGTGAAATTAAGGATACGAGGGCTTGGATTCTCCTAGATGATCCGGATTGAAGAAAACGAAAAGTCAAGCTTACGACTTTAACCAAGCGCTTCTGGGAGGCAACCCAAGTTTTTTTTTATTTTATTGATTAGTGTGTTATTTTTGCATGTGTTAATTTTCAAGTATGTTTAATTTTTTTATTTTTTTTTAAGTGTAAATAATTTTAATGTTGTGTTTGTTTCTCTAAATCCATAACTTNATTGATTATCTTTGCATCAATGATTAGTTGTAAGATTCCGATGGTGGATGTTGACAGAGACCAAGTTCGTCATTTTGATTGAATTCGAATTAAATTGTTTTTGTTTTTGCTGAGATTGTTTTCTGTTTTTACACAAACCCCCCAGCCTTTTTCACATCAAAGAAAATTCGGCTAGACACTCTTCGTGGGATCGACCCTTGCTTACCCTATTTACAATTCAGTAGTTAGGTTCGGAAGGTTTTAATTCTGGGTGCCTACGACAGCATGCCAAAATTCGAGGAACACGAGAAAGTTATGCTCACAGAGGAATGCAGTGCGTTGATTCAAAAGAAACTACCACCTAAACTACGAGATCCAGGGAGTTTTACTATCCCCTGTATTATTGGTAGTTGTTATTTTAATAAAGTGTTATGTAATTTAGGGGCAAGTATTAACTTAATGTCGTTTTCCATCTACAGGAAGCTTGGATTAGGAGAAGTGAAGCCAACCACTGTGTCTGTCCAATTGGCAGATCGATCAATAACATATCCTAGGGGGGTGGTAGAAGACGTCTTGATTAAGGTAGACAAATTGATTTTCCCAGTAGATTTCATAGTGTTAGATATGGAGGAAGATCGGGAAATGCCTTTAATCCTAGGACGACCTTTTCTAGCAGCGAGTAGAGCATTGATAGATGTTCATCAAGGGAAACTAATCTTAAGGGTAGAAAATAAGCAAGTAGAGTTTAATGTTTTTTATGCTAAGAAGCGTCCATCCGACTTTGTCACATGCTTTGAGATTAGTATCCTTAATAACATAGTGAATAAAAATTTAGAAGAAAACCACCCTAATTCACCCCTAGAGAGTTGTTAGTCAACTCTAGGACTATGGAGGTTGACTTTGAGATGGTAGATGAACAACGATTAAAGCCCTATGTGAATGGTGAAATTAAGGATACGAGGGCTTGGATTCTCCTAGATGATCCAGATTGAAGAAAATGAAAAGTCAAGCTTACGACTTTAACCAAGCACTTTTGGGAGGCAACCCAAGCTTTTTATTTTATTTTTTTTTCTTTTATTGATTAGTGTGTTATTTTGCAGGTGTTAATTTTCAAGTACGTTTATTTTTATTTTTTTATTTTTTTATTTTTTTTATTTTTTTTTTCTGTTTAGTGTAAAGAATTTTGATGTTGTGTTTGTTTCTCTAAATTCATAAATTTAACACGTGATGTGTGTTTCCAATGAGGTGCACCGCAGGCTTCTTTGTTTTGACAAAATTAAAAGGCAACAATGGAATGAAATGAGTTGGTGATCGAATTGTCACGCGTATTCGCACTTCACTATTGCCAAGGGGGGTAACTTTTCTTTTTCTCTATTTCCTTTTGTTTACATTTGTACATTGGGGACAATGTTGATTTTAAGGTTGGGGGTAGGAATTCACACCTTTTTGCAAATTATAGACATATGGATTTAAGGAGCAGATTTTTTTTTTCTTTTATATTTTTTTTGTTTTATTGTGTGAGTTTTTTTTTCTCTATTGGATTAATTTATAGGTCTATGATAGGAATATGGTTGCAATAACATGTAACAAGTAGAGGACATTAATTTTTGCCTTTAATTACGGATGATTGTGAATATTAATGACATTTATTTTGAGACCCTAGCGGTTTGTAGATTGAAAGTGGTTAAGTTTACTTACTTAGAGACGTTTTATGTGTGAATATTTCATGGACATTTTTACGATCTCAACAAACTCTAGAACTTATTTGACAACCACTCGAGGTGAAATCCTAGAGTTCACATCACTTAGGAAATGATTTAGACTGTTTTTAGACTGATTGAGCCTTTCAAGCCGACCCTTTTTATCATTATCACTAGTTAAGCCTTTAAGCCTTTTTAAACACAATTTAGCCTTATTTTTCTTTCTTTGAACTTAATTTTTACCCTACCCTAATGATGAGCCTAAAACACAATCCTACCCATTTTATCTTTAAGAGACTTAACTGTAATTCAAGCTTATTACGAATGTTGGTGAGGAAGTGTAGTTTTGCCACAACCTAGGTTTATGCAAAGAAATTGGTTGGGGGTTGTGGAATGCTTGTAAAATCAGTGGGGCTGAGTGTGTATTTTCTACTTTCTTTGTATAAAAAAAATGAAAAAAAAAACTGAAAAAATAAAATAAAAAGAGAAAGAAAAGAAAAGTGGGCATTGAAAAGCATTGTGAAGATTTGAAATTATGCAAATGGGTTTATATTACTGTCGAAAAGAAAGAGCTTCATAAAGGTTGGGAAGCTACTGAGTGAAAAAGGGTAGTGTTTTTGTATGACAGTAATAAGAATGAATGAAGATTAAGTCTCTCAATTTGATTTTTGTTGAATTCCCTTTCCGTTCTTTCGTGAACCCATACCCGGGCCTAAAGTTACAACCTTTACAAAGACCTATTGATCCAAGGTAGTGTGAATTTCTACATTAGTGGAGAGTGGTTTGAAAAGTGAGCGTATGGAGTTTGATTCCATGATTCACCTATAAGTCATAACCCAAATATTGAGATCAAAATTTTGTTCATGAATGTTGTGCATAAAATCATCCGGGTTTGTAGACTAATGGTTTGTGGATGTATGGATGTTCTAGGGTTGATAACAAAAATGAAATTGATGTTTGCATTGTCTGTGAGTTTAAGTGATTTTTAATTAATCTATTTGTTTCGTGTATATGCAATTTTTGAGACGTCTTTATGAATTGATCCAAGACTTTTTTGTTTGTGTGTTTTTTTTTTTATGTGTTTATGTTTTTGTTACTTTTGGAGTTAGGATACATTTAGTGTGGATGTTTGTGGGTATCATCGCTGGAAACCCTCACGAGACTACAACTCGTCCAACTAGGGCCACCTAGGGGTTTAAAGGCTTGTTGCATACGCTAAATGCAATCGTGTCAATCTACGAAAGTGATTTAGGATAATTTAGATTTAGGTTTTAATTAGTTGTTTTCTTTTCAAGCTTAGAGACTTATTTTATCGCTTATTTTGCTAGGGACTAGCAAAAATCTGGTTGGGGGTTGTGATAAAAGCTTGAAAGTATACATTTTATTAGTGATTTAATTGGATTATTTGTGGAAAAAGGTGTTTAATTGTTGGAATTTGAATTTATTATTGGATAAATACCTTTTATGGGATCACGGGTGTATTTTGAGTATTTTCAGGTTCAAACTGATATTTGAAGAAAAAAGAATGATGTTGATGGAATTCGTGACGAGTAGGAACAAACGGTGCAAGAATCGGAGTTGAAACGAGAAAGTTGTGACACGTCGAAACTACAACTTAAAATCTGGAAATCCTTCAAGATGAGCATGCTTCGATATTTTGATCATAACTTGAGCTGTGGTAATCAGAATTTGACGATTCTTGTGGCGTTGGAAATCTTATTCAAAGAGATACAAAGTTTGTGTTGATGACTTTACCAAATTCTGAAGTTCACGGACTCTGGGGACAGAAAGAACGATTGCCACAGTGATCGTTTCTCATCGCCGCAGCGATGGGTCTCGGACCTGTTTGGGTTATTGCATTCTCCTAATCCGAATTTGAGTGGGTTAAGGATTTTAATTCTTTTCCTAAGTAACCTCTAAACCCTAGCACTATAAATAAGGATTTTTTATTAGTTTTAAGGGATTGGAAGGAGGAGAAAGGACGGCTACTGCTTTGGAGATCGGAATTCTTGCAATTCTTGTTCACAAATTAGAGAAGTTTTTCTATTTTTCTTTCTTGAACTCATGTTATTAAATACAATGGTTGTTTTCATTACTGTATTTATGAACTAAATCTCTTTTCTAGGGCTAAGATGTAGCCCAATTTATGAATACGTGTTGACTTAAATTGTTGTTAATTCTTATTGAGCTTTTAATTCTAAGTTTTATTATTGTGCATAATGCTTTCAATTCTTAAGGGCCCGAGAGTTGAATGATTTTATAGGTTGGGTTGAGATCAAGAGATGAAACCTGATTAGTCTAAGGTAATAAAACCATAGATTGAGTGAACGCTAGAGATAGGTTACCGCGATCTGTGAGGCTCTGGTAAATTCCATAGAACTTAATGATCTCTTAGCTTCTAAATTCAACTTAGAGATATTTTGGGTTGTTGCTTAAGGGTTAATTCGCTAATTGTTCGAGAGAAAGTTAGTGGAATATTAGGGAGTTTGGCCTTTAGAATAAGCTTAATTAGGTTAGCAACAATTGTCAATGCATAGAATTAAATTGGTGTGAAATATGTGCCCTAGGTTTAGTCATATTGATTTCTCTACCAAAGTATTTATAAAATTTTGCTTTTATTTAGTTTTTAGTTTATATTTTTTTTTCATTAAATTCATTCTTAAAATTATGTTTCATCAAATAGCAATAAGATATACTAGTTTGGTACTTGGTAAGTAGTTCTCTTGGGATTCGACACTCGTTTACTCGAGCTTTATTACTTGCGAATAGCCTGTCACCTTCTCCCATTTTCTTGTGGACACAAGAATATGCATTTATTGTCAGAAGTAGTTGTACACTAGAATAATCATGCACTAATGCATGTTCTCAAAGTTCTGCAGTTGACCTTTTAGGACATTACATACTCTTTAAACTTTTTTCTACTCTCTTTTATTCTCAGGGATTACGGAACCTGAAAAGAAAGAGTTGCTCCTCGTATTACTAGATTGGATGCTAGGTCAAGGTTATGCTAGCGATTCATCTACAAGAAACATGATTCTCAAAAAATCATGCTTATTTGGATGACAAGTTATTGCTGACTTATTGTCGAAGCAGCATATGATGTCAAAATCATTGAGGTCTCCTTAAGGATGAACAGGTTTATATTAGAGGAGTTCCAGGTAGAGAAATTGTTGATGCAGTGATACTTTGCTGGAAATGCATCAACATTGCAGGTTTAGTTGGAATTGTTTTTTAAGCCTGTTGAAGATAGTTTGTTGCAGTGGTCCAACGTGCATGGCTGTAATTTTTAGTGTATTGTAGTTGAATGGCTTAAGTGTAATTAAGTCAGTATTATGGTGTGTATTTTGTATGAAATATTAGTTGTTAAGTTTTAAATTTAAATTTGTAATGTCTACTGTAGTTGTTGAATCAGCAGAAAGTTGTTAAGCTAATGTTTATATTGATCAACTTCAATGAAAACCATAGATTTTCGCATATATGCTCTAAGTTCTCTTTATCTTTCTTTTGTATTCTCTGGCCAAGAACCATCAAATGGCATCAGAGCCACTTACAAAAATCTAAAACCTATTGCAACCAATCATCAACGACAACTCAAGAACATCCTCCATTTGCAGCAAAAAGACTAGCCTGCATCTTCCCATCTTTCTTCTCTGCGATAGACACAAAACAGAGACATGGCAACCCAATCTGCTTTGATGGCACTACCGGTGTTCAATGGGGAACACTACCACATATGGGCTGTTAAAATGAAGGCCTTCCTCCAGGGAAAAGGACTGTGGCAGTACGTGGATGAAAACAGGCAGCCACCTCCATTAGGATAGAATCCCACTTTGAATCAAATGAGATTGCATAAGGAAGAAACAGCCAAAGCACCGAGAGCTCTCTCTCACATTCATGCAGCTGTGACTGACCTTGTATTCACAAGGATCATGGCGTATGAGACCCCAAAGGAAGCATGGGATAAGCTGAGAGAGGAGTATATGGGCAGCACCACAACAAGGAACATGCAGGTGTTTAATCTAAGGAGAGAATTTGAGATGCAAAGGATGCAGGAATCAGAAAAAGTCAAGGATTATTTTGATAGATTAATGAGTGTTGTCAACAAAATAAGGCTTATAGGAGTGGAGTTGACAGATAGAAGAGTGGTGGAAAAGGTTTTGGTGAGCTTGCCAGAGAGATTTAAGTCCAAAATCTCTTCCCTTGAGGACTCTAAGGACATGACTCAGATCACATTGACTGAGCTTGTTCATGCTCTCCAAGCTCAAGAGCAAAGAAGGCTCTTGAGGCAAGAAGATACAAGTGAGGGAGCAATGGTGGCAAACCATAAAGGCAAGCTGCACAAGGACAAACTATGAGGTATGCTGGGGATAAAAAGGGGAAAGAAAATAGTAGCAATCAGTGGGAGAAGTCAGGTGGAGTGAAGGAATTTCCAGCTTGCACTCACTGTAAAAAGAAAGGACACTCGGAGAGGAGGTGCTAGTTCAGACCATGGATACAATGCAGAAGTTGTAAACAATTTGGGCATATTAAGAAGGTTTGTAAGAATAAGGGAAGCCAGCCAACACAGCAAACTCGGGTTGAAGAAGACTAGCAACAATGTCAAGAGGCTGAACAACTTTTTGTGGCCACCTGTTACACGGCTCAAACCAGCAATGAAGCTTGGCTAATTGATAGTGGGTGCACCAACCATATGGCTACAGACCTGCAAAGTTTCATTAACTTGGACAGCTCATATTGTTCCAGAGTTAAAATAGGAAATGGTGAGTTCATGGAGGTCAAAGGCATAAGAGATGTTGCTATCCAAACCTGGTCAGGTATCAAGATCATTTCTCATGTATTGTATGTGCTTAGGATTAGCCAAAACTTATTAAGTGTTAGGCACATGTTAGAGAAGGGCTATTCTCTACATTTCCAAAATCAAGCATGCATCATATTAGATCCTGAAGGGACTGAATTAATATGTGTAAAAATGCTGGGAAAAAGCTTCTCGGTTGAGTGGAAAAACTCCAACCACTTAGCTTTATCAACTAGGCTGGAAGAGTCAGAAATCTGGCACAAAAGACTTGGCCACTTCCACTACAATGGCCTTAAAGAGTTAAAGAATAAGAATATGGTCCAGGACTTACCTGAGATTGAAGAGAAGAATACCCTCTGTAGTGCTTGCCAACTTGGCAAACTAAACAGGCCCTCATTTCCCTCGGATCAGGCCTGGAGAGCAACAACAAAACTCCAACTGATCCATACTGATGTTTGTGGCCCTACGTAGACTAAATCAATGAGTGGGAGCAGGTATTTTGTACTCTTCATAGATGACTTCACACGGATGACATGGGTATACTTTTTGAAGCAGAAAAATGAGGTTTCTGTTGTGTTCAGAAATTTCAAACTGCTGGTGGAGAATCAGGCTGGGACAAAGATTAAGTCCATAAGAAATGATAATGGAACTGAATATACATCAAAAGAATTCAGTTCAATTTGTCAAGAAGCTGGAATTAGGCACCAGTTTACTACACCACACACCCCACAGCAAAATGGGGTCAGTGAGAGAAGAAATAGAACCATCATGGAGATGGCTAAGTGTACGATGGCAGAGAAGCAACTTCCTAAAAGGTTCTAGGCCGAGGTTATCAATACAGGAGTCTATCTCCTGAATAGACTGCCAACTAAGGCAATCAAGAGGCAAACTCCAGCTGAGGCTTGGAATCGAATTAAACTAGCAGTGAGCTACTTGAAAGTGTTTAGGAGTGTGTGTTATGTTATGGTTCCAGCAAGGAAGAGAACTAAGCTTAATGATAAAGCTGAGATTGGCATATTCATTGGCTATAGCAGTCAATCAAAAGGGTACAGAGTATACATCCCTGAGACAAAGAGAATTGTTATAACAAGGGATGTAAAGGTGGATGAAAATGCAATGTGGAATTAGAAGAGTAAGAAGATAGATGCTGACTGCAAAGTGCAATAGCCAACCAAAAACTTATTTGAAGAAGCTAAAACTGAAGAGGTTGAAGAACCACCAGTTCGAGGGACCAGAACCTTGGCTGATGTATATGCAAGGTGTAATGTGGCAATGCTTGAACCAAGAAACTATGCTGAAGCTACTGAGTCAGAAGCTTGGAGGAATGCAATGCAAGAGGAGATATCTATGATTGAGAAAAACAATACCTGGAGGCTTGCTAACGGACCTAAAAACAGAAAAATAATTCAGGTAAAGTGGATTTACAAGCTGAAGGTTAATCCTGATGGTACAGTCCATAAACACAAGGCAAGACTTGTGGCAAAAGGATTTGCATAGCAGCAAGGGGTGGATTACTCTGACACATTTGCTTCGGTGGCTAAACATGACACGATTAGATTGATCCTTGCTATGGCAGCCTAATTTGGTTCGAAAATCTTCCAACTTGATGTCAAGTCAGCATTCCCGAATGGTTACTTTAGTGAGGAAATTTTTGTAGAACAACCTAAAGGTTATCAAGTGAAAGGTGAAGAAAGCAAAGTGTATTTGCTAGAGAAGGCCTTGTATGGCCTAAAGTAGGCACCTAGAGCCTGGTATAGCCGCATAAATGATCACCTAAGCAGTCTAGGATATGTGAGAAGTCGTAATGAACATACTCTTTATGTCAAGGAAGCTAAATGTGACTTGATTGTGATATCTTTGTATGTGGATGATCTGCTGATTACAGGGAGCAATCTAGACCAATTGAGCTAGTTTAAAAGGTCCATGCAATCTGAATTTGAGATGATAGATTTGGGGGAGATGACGTATTTTCTTGGTATGGAGATTGTCCAATCCAGAAATGGAATCTTTGTGTGCCAAGAAAGGTATGCAAATGAGGTGCTTATAAAGTTTGGCATGGAAAATTCCAAACCTGCAGATACTCCATTAGTTTCCAATCTGAAACTAAGCAAGAATGATAGTGAGAAAAGAATGGATGAGGGACTGTTTAGAAGTGGTGGGATACTTGCTGTATATAACAGCCACACTACCAGACCTTATGTTTGCAACCAACTATCTCTCTAGGTTCATGAGTTGCCCAAGTGAATTGCATTATAGGGTAGCCAAGAGGGTGTTGAGATATGTGAAAGGGACATCCAGTCTTGGCATTTGGTTCTAGAAGGCAGAAAATCTGGTGTTGTTGGGCTATACCAACAGTGATTGGGGAGGATCACTTGATGACATGAAAAGCACGTCAGGTTATGTATTTTATATCAATTCTAGTGCAATTAGTTAGCTGTCAAAGAAGCAAGATATTGTGGCACAGTCCACAGCAGAGACAGAATATATTTCTGCTGAAGCAGCTGTAAACCAAGCTGTTTGGCTTAGGAAAGTGCTGACAGATTTTAAGCAGAATCAGGGAAGGCCAACTCCAATTTTGTGTGACAACCAGTCAGCGGTTGCCATGGCAAAAAATCTAGTCCTTCACAACAGGACCAAGCACATTAAGATAAAGTTTCATGCTATAAGGGAGGCTGAAAACAATGGAGAAGTTACTTTGATTCACTGCCGGGGTGAGGACCAAACTGCAGACATTATGACCAAAGCATTGCCTAAAGTCAAGTTTGAGGAACTTAGACTCAAACTTGGTGTTTCCAGCGAAGGTATCAAGGAGGAGTGTTGATGCAGTGATACTTTGCTGGAAATGCATCAACATTGCAGGTTCAGTTGGAATTGTTTTTTAAGCCTGTTGAAGATAGTTTGCTATAGTGGTCCAACGGTCATGGCTGTAATTTTTAGTGTATTGTAGTTGAATGGCTTAAGTGTAATTAAGTCAATATTATGGTGTGTATTATATGAAATATTAGTTGTTAAGTTTTAAATTTAAATTTGTAATGTCTACTATAGTTGTTGAATCAGCAGAGAGTTGTTAAGCTAATGTTTATATTGATCAACTTCAATGAAAATCATAGACTTTCGCACATATGCTCTGAGTTCTCTTTATCTTTCTTTTGTATTCTCCGGCCAAGAACCATCAGAAATTAATGTCTTACCCCTTCATGCTATAAAATTGCTCATTGGGTCCGGGGTTGGTGATTAATATATGCTTAGTGCATTCAACTGCTTGTATATTAGAATTAGTAAGTTTTAGCCAGGTTTTGGTTAAACCTAATGTGTCCAACAAGCCACAAAGGATTGGCTAATGTAAATTCTTAGCATTGTTGTATCTACACTAGATTAATGAATAAAAATAAAAATAAAAACCTCTCCTAACCATTTCATGTAATCAGTTGTCTTGATAGCTTTTTTGGGATCTCAAGCTGTTTACTGATTTGACCGTTAAGAGATGGACAGTTCATCTACCTATGAATGATCCATTATTATTTTCTGAAATTTTGAAATCAATTTTGTATGCCAACAATGCCTGTATACTTCATAAACTGCAATTGCAGCAAAATTGGTTTGGCAAATTGCATTTTGAAGCAGCGATTGACAGGAGAGAGAATCTTGTGATAGAAGATCACCACTCTTCTTTGGAAGGAAGCAAGTAGTGAAGTGGAATTTTGGCTTTTCCCCTTGAAGTGAATGTGGCAAAATTTCATTTGGAGGACGATAGTCTAGTAATTTTTGTAGTTTAATTTAAAGCTGTTTCTGCACAATTGTTTACTGCTGCAACTTATACTTGATGTGTTTCTTCTGTATTAAAGTTATTGATGGTAGTGTCAGATTTTAAGAGGTAGATTATCTCTTGTGGGCCAAAAAATGCTTTGCATGACCATTATTTTGTTCCAAATAGCAGAGTTTAAACACTTCTGTAGCATCTTTGAAATTTCAGCCATTATATTTAACTTCCGACTTGTTGAGAATAAAACGGCTGCCAAAGTATCTGGCATCTCCTGCTAATACTTTTGAATTTGTAAATCTCACTGTGCAAACCGTTATATCTTGGGTATTGAAGAAATTAAGATGTACATGGAAGATTAGGATTTGGGCAGGATTAGATTGATCTAAATTTAGGCTCTAAACTACTTACCATGAAGATCTGAAGTTAGATGTTGGGATACTTAACCTTTATCTTTTCTCAAGGTCAAGATTACTTCAATTTATTGTCAGCATAATAGCTGTCTTGAGATAGATTATAATATTAGGTGAATATTGTTGGGGATATACAGAAGGATCCTTGTAAGTTCAAGAATGATTTTCAACATCAGAGCCTCAGAGAATACTTGGAATGTTTACAGGGTATAAATGGATTCTATCTGACCATGCATTTCTTACATCTGGATTAAGATCTGAAATACATTTCCAGACAGCACTGTTAGTCTTAAAGCCACTTCCGAATGCAATTTGCCAAACCCGGTCTCCCTTCGTCATCTTTCCTTTCGCCTCCAGGTAGCAAAGCTCATACCAAACTGAAGAAGATGAAGTGTTCCCAAATCTATGAAGTGTCATCCTTGAAGCTTCTCCATCTTCCTTATGCAGCCTCAAATTATCCTCCACAGCTTGAATTATAGCCCTTCCGCCAGCATGTATGCAGAAGTGCTCAAAAGCTTTTCTGAAATTTGGCACATGAAGTTCCTTTTTTCCAGGTACAGACCAAATTTTCCGGAGAATGACTGACCAGCCGTATTTAAGCTGCTCGGAGTATGGTAATACAAGCGGACCTAACTGTGATATATTGGTCCTTAATGCTTTGCCTGCAACAGGTACTAGAGATCGTGATAACGATACTCCTACTTCCCCATCTTCATCTTGTTGTTGGATGACAGACAAGTACGATTGGTCATCGGATCCCATGTGGGTTCGGATGAGGTGCTGGAGCTTGTACTTGGCTATGTGCTTGTCTTTGTGCCTGTTTGATAACAAAATAGCTGCTCCTCCCATGCGGAATATAGTGTTGGCGATAAGCATGGACTTAGTACAACCCCTATAACCATTGGGAGTTACAGCTTCAATGCTGAGAACTAAAGCCAATGAGTTCTTGTGAACTTTAAGAAGATCTTTTACCAGGCTTATCGACAGCATTCCAGCACTGCAACCCATCCCACTTAGGCTGAAGCTCTTTATGTTACTTCGGAGTCCAAACCTGTTTATGATCATGCTGGAAATGGAAGGAGTAGGACAGAAAAGGCTACAATTTGACACCAGAATATCGATACTTTTCGGATTTATTTTATGTCTGGAAAGAAGATCTTCCACAACTGTGAAGAGAACTTCTTCAGTTTCTTCTCGAGACAACTTCAAAGTCACATTAGGTGGTATCTCATGCAAAGCAGTAGGCATGCAGGTTTCATCACCAACGCCGGCTCTTTCAAGAACTTTCACTTGAAAATCGAGGCTCTCTCGATTAAAGATGTCACTTACTTCTAAATGTTCAACGAAATTGGAGATCGGTGTTCGCAAGTGATCTCCCGGTGTGTAACAGGTAAAGTCGACAAGGTAAACACCATTAGATCTTATACCATAATACAGTATTGTGAATATTAAAGCATATGCAGCAAAGAAACGTGTGAAAGGGATGGATGATTCTGCAATGGTAGTTGAGTTTGAAAGGATGAAATATGTGAATACAGTTGTCACCAATATCAAAAGCTTGGATATCATCTTTGGCGCTCTGTTGTTATGCTTTCCTTAGAGAAATTTAGAGCTGGGTCTCTGTTACAACGTTTTGTTTATAAATATAGACAAACAAAAGAAGTTTAGGATGAAACTGTTGCCTTTGGTTTCTTCTCTCTCTCATGCAGATTGAGGGGCAAAACTGTTGCAACAAATTCTCAAATTAATATATCATTTGTGTTAGTCTTTTATCTTTCATACTGATTTTTTAAGCAGAAGTGAAGTTTTGGTTCCTGAAATAGTGGTGTGAATGAGAGAATTTTGTTACAAGGGAAACACTACCGTGTCGGTCTAGTACAGTCATTAGATTTGGGAAGTTCCTGAAAAAAAGAAAGAAAGAAACCGAGGGCTCGAGCCCTTGAGTCCTGGTAATTTAGTGATTCTCTTGTTACAAATAACTTCTTTTGTCATTTTAAAATGATTTTGTGTTGTGCATTTGATTTGAGTTGTAGATGCTTGAATCCTGCCTGGAATTGGTACCTGATTTGTTTACTCACAAAAGATACATGCACACACAAACTGCTGAGACTTCTGTAAACTTAGAACTCTGAATAAAAATGGCAATTGTTTTGATAGTCTTGGGAAATAGTTTGCATAAATAAAGTAGGAAATTAACGAGCAATTGTTTTCCGTATAACAAGACAGTGAAGGGAACTCATTCGATTCAGTGGTACTGATTATTCATGTTGAAAAAAACAATTTAATTTCTTTCTTTCCTTTTCTTATCTTCTTGTCAGTCCATGAATTTAAGCAGTGCTTTTCTATAGAGAGCACTTGCTGATGGCAAGTTGATCACCTCGAGCCACTGCTAAACCTGCACAAATCATAGTAAGCATTGTGTCATAATTTTTAAGCTAGCAACTGATCTCTTATCTTTGATCAACACACGTTTTCAAAATTTTAAGACGTTTATAGTTAAGATTGACTATAGTCTCTCTCTCTCTCTCTCTCTCTCTCTCTCTCTCTCTCTATATATATATATATATATATATTATAATATAGATATTATATATATATAACTTTTTTTTCAAGGCGAACTTGTAGTTGATAGAAATTTACAAAAGTTTGCTCTTTGAAGAATTTACTTCTCAGGTAATAAAAAATAAACTCCTATTGGTTTGTAAGAATTAAGAAATAAATACAAATGTCTACCATGAAAACTATGTGGGAACGTCACATATTTTTAAAATATCATACCTTATTTACCATAATAAATAAATAAATTAGTTAGAATTTTTTACTAATGACTGTTTACCTTGTGAAAAGTATGAACAATCCGCACCTAAGAATTTTCGTGTACAATGGCAGAACTACCCTCCAAATCCAAATAAAAATTTTAAAATTTCATGTAGAAATATAATTTTATCCCTTAAATTTCATAATATTACTTGGACACGCCTATTCATTAAACTTTACCCTTTGACCCCCTCTAAGTGCAATTTCATAAACAGTTTTTTATATTTTGGTCTTCTCATTCATTGAGCGTTACACTGTAGCCATTATATGTAATTTCCTGGTTCCGCCATTGTACATGTATATATAAAAAAATTACTCTCTTTAAATTCATCTTACCTTACTTATTGAAGGTCGGGGATGAGGTGAATCATCAAATTTGAGGCAGAGCAAGGCAGCCTTTCCCATATATTGAATCATCTTTTTATCACTATTACCATCCATCAATCTGGGATCCTTCACTTGGTCCAGATTTCCATCTTTTATAAGTGGTATTGCCTGTGTTTCAAAGGAAGGAGATATCATCAATCAACTTCACTATATATTTAAGAGAAATAATATCTCTACACAATTAATTTATTCTCCTTTTATCCATAATCATGAATTTAATCAACATTATAAACTTATATAAGCCCCATCAAGATGCCAATTAATAAAATCTAGTGTATCTTTGTAAGGTCAATGATTTCTGATTTCATATATAATCTAGGTATAGTAAGGTTATATATACAAATTATGAATACAAATTAGTTTATTTAACATCAGTTTTTATTGCTACATCATTTAATCTTACCCGATGTTTTGAAACCTGGCTCGGGCAGTGACCTGGGCAGGCGACCAACTCCCGGGCCGAGCAATCGAACAGTCCGACCGATGAAATCATCATGCTAACATAAACATGACAACATGAACCCTAAAAATTTAAAAATTCAATAACAATCCCACGACCATGTTGTTTTCAACTAATTACAAATTCAATAACAAAATTCATAAAGAAAGTCACATAATAATTAATAACAAAATCATTTGCTCCAAATGTTTCATTTTGTAGTCTCCAATTCTTTCTGAATTTTAGACCTTGAAAGCTTTGTAAAAGAGTTCTTCTCCTGATTGAAGCCACATTGAAAATTCTAGAAGTTATGAACAAAAACAGAGAGCAAAAGCAAGCAAGAAAAATCAGCTGAAAAGTATTTTATTTTTCACTATCATCAACTGTCCCTTTGTTTACAATTTATGGAGAAAAGAATCAAGGTTGATCCTTGTGAACAATCATCCTAGCCTTTCAATCAATATAACAGAAACTTCATTCTAACCATTTGATCATTTTTCTTAATGCAAGTTGCATTGCAACTTGTCAATTTGCATAACAAAAATTCTGCAACTTGTCAACTTGCATAACTGTCAACTTGCTCAACTGTTTTTTCGTCCACTTGCAGTTTGTTGCAGAGGAATTAAAACGTGTTGAGCATCTGAATAATTTCGTTTACATGAGTTGAAGCTTGTTACAGTCAACATCATCTCTCAAGCTTAAGTTCAAGCAAAAAAAATCAGAGTTATTTCAGACAACCAAGCTAACTTAAATTTGCTAGGCTTGATACCAATCTTTATCTTCTTGAACATCCCTCAATTCGAAGTTTGATGCTTGCCTTAATTCTGATCATCCCTCAAGCAAAAAATGAAGAAGAGGGGACATAGGTGGCTAAGTGAAGTTGATCTCAAAGAGTACAGAAGCGAGAACTTGAAAGAGGTTTAGTCAAAATGTCAGCCACTTGGAAAGCAGTAGTGACATACTGAACCACATGTCGTTTAGAGCAAACCATCTCACGAACAAAGCGAATATCGATTTCGATGTGCTTTGTGTGGGCATGAAAGACAGGGTTAGAAGCAAGAACTCCCGCACTGGTGTTATCACACCATAGAACAGGAATGCTCGGGAGAGAAATGTGAAGTTCTTGAAATAAATTTTAAAGCCAAGCAATTTCAATAGAGGCTTGGGCAAGAGCTCTATACTCGGCTCTAGCAGAGGACAAGACCACAACTGCTTGTTTTTTGGAACTCCACTGAACCAAGTTGGAACCAAGAAAGATGCAATATCCACTGGTGGATTTGCGATCAGAAATGTTGCTTGCCCAGTCAACATCAGCATAGCCTTCCAACTGTAAGGTGTCACTCTTGGTGAAAGTTAAACCATGATGAAGGGGCCCTTGAACATACCGAAGAACATGCTTGCAGGCTTGCCAATGATTCACTATTGGAGCTTTAAGAAATTGGCTAAGTTTGTTGACCACAAAGGACAGGTCCGGACGTGTGAGTGTAAGGTATTGGAGTGCGCCAATAAGACTTCTATAGGTTGAAGGGTGATCAAAAGGTGGGTTGTCTTCAAAAGCCAATTTAGAACCAATTATCATCTAGGTGGAGCAAGAATTGTAGTTTTGCATTCCATATTTGGCTAATAGATCCTGAGCATAGGTGCTTTGATTTAAGAGCAAACCATATGGAGTGTGATGAACAACAATGCCTAAAAAGTAGTGTAACTTACCAAGGATTTTAAGACCAAATGTGTTGTCAAGATCATGAACAACTTGCTGCATTAATTTAGTATCACTACCAGTCAACACTAGGTCGTCCACATAGACTAAAATGTAGAGTTTAATTGTACCTTGATGGCAAAAAAAGAGAGTGGAATCTGAAGTTGAGTTGTGGAAACCGTGAGATAGTAAGCAGCCTTAAGTTTATCAAACCAGGCTCTAGGTGCTTGCTTTAATCCGTATAGAGCCTTATGTAGTTTGCAAACATAGGTGGGATTATTTTTGTCAATAAAACCTTCAGGTTGTGTCATGTAAACATATTCGAAGAGGTCTCCATTAAAAAATGTGTTGTTTACATCCACTTGCTACACATCCCAGCCATGAAAAACTGCTAAGGTGAGGATAACTCTTATGGTGGAAGCCTTGACAACAGGGGAGAAGGTCTCAAAGTAGTCAACACCAGGGGTTTGACAGAATCCCTTTGCAACAAGTCGAGCTTTACATCTTTGGAAGCTGCCATCAGCATTGTGTTTTGTCCCATTTGTTACCAACTAGTGTCATATCAAGAGAATAGGGTACAAGTGACCAGGTATGGTGTTATTCTGTAAGGCTTCAAATTCAGATTTCATAGCAGCATGCCAAAGAGGATTCTGCAGAGCTGCTAAGACTGATGAGGGTTCTACAGTTGTTTCGGTTGTGGTAGAGTTGAGAAGGGCAATAACCTTTGCTCTTGTAATCATAGGGTGAGAGTTTTAAACTTTAGGAATAAGATTGTCAAGAATTACTACTAGTGCTACAAGTTGTGCAGAGGTTGAGAAGTTTTCTGGACGAAGATCAACCTCCAAATGTATAGGGGAGTAGTGTGTGGAAGAGGAAACTGATGGTGAATCAAAGGTGTAAACTAGTGAAGAGGTATCAGCAGATGGTCTGGGAATGGTATCATTCTGAGGTGGTTTGGAAAAAGTTTGAGGAAAGGTAGAGAGTATAGGAAGTTTCCAAGAGGAAGATGTGTGTATGGAGTTTGATTGTGATGCATCCAATGGGATAGAGGTTGTTTCTGAAAAATTATAAGCAAAAGGAAACCAACATTCATTGAATTTTACACTTCGTATAGTGTAAACTTTGCCATGATTGTATAAACATAGATAGCCCTTATGACTAGAGCTGTAACCTAACAAGACATATTCTTCATAATGAAAAGAAAATTTTTGCTTTTGATAAGTCTAGACGAAGGGAAAACACTGACAACCAAAAGTTCTGAGGGCTGTGTAATCAGGTGCTTTATCAAATAACATCTAGAATGGATTTTTATGCATCAAGGTAGCTGAGGGAAGTTGATTTATCAAATATACTATTGTATGAAATGTGAACCACCAGTAACGAAGTGGCATGGAGGCTTGAGCTAGTAGTGTAAGTCCAATTTCAGTGACATGTCAATGCTTACGTTCTACCTTGCCATTTTGATGTTGAATGTGAGAACATGGATGCCGAAAATGAATGCCTTGTTGTGTAAAGTAAGTTGCCAGAGGTCTGAACTCACCACCCCAATCAGATTGAAAGGATCGAACTTTCTCGTCAAATTGTTGATCTACCAATTTGATAAAGTGAATGACAGTGGAATAAACTTCAGACTTGAACTTAAGAGGGTAGATCCAGGTATATCTTGTATAGTCATCTACAAACAATAAATAGGATCGAAATCCGGAGGCTGAAGCAATTGGAGCTGGTCCCCAAACATCGACAAACACCAATTCAAAGGGTTTAAGAGATTGAGAGGAAGACAAAGGCTAATATTTAGATGAAGTTTTCCATATTGACAAGCTTCACAAAAACGAGCTTTATTGATTTCTGCATGATGTTTTACATTCATGTTTTCACAACTATTCTAAGGACAAACGGGTGGCCTAATCTTCTATGCCAAAGTAAAATAGCATTGTCAACTATTACAGCTAGAGAACTTTCTGCTAGTTTAGTGGCATTATTTTCAGAGTTATTCTTAGCTAAAATACTATATCTAACATGCAAGGATGGCTGAGGAAACATTCCAATAGACTGAAGAGATTGTTGCCTAAAAGAGTTGTGCAGAGAGACTTCATCTGGTTTAGTTGTGACACATCCGGTGGTTGGTATTGCAAGTTGGTATAGTCCATTATTCATAAATCATTGAAGCAGAATTTCCTGGGACAGCTTGTCCTTAATAATACACCCATCAGCAGAGAACTCCATAACAACATTATTATCTTTTGTAATTTTAGAAATACTGAGCAAATTCTTTGTTATAGGAAGCATGCAAAGTATGTTTCAAAGATAAAGGGACCTATTAAGACAATTTGAGGGAAAAGTAGTCAAACTTGTATGAGAAATACCAAGGCATTGCCCATTCCTAACTTATAAAGTTTTTGGACCATTGTATTGAATTTTCAGAGACAAATTTTGTAAGTCAAGAGTAATGTGGTGAGTTGCTCCAAAGTTAATGAACCAATTTGGATCCGTGATTGTGAGAGGTGAAGCTATTTGTGAAGAACAATTTGTTGTAGAACTTTCTTTATGATGATTGTCAAAAATTGTTTCAAAGTCGTGTGTATATGGTCTTGAAGAATGTTGTTGATGTGAATTTGATGCATTTGATTGGTACTTTAGTGATGAAGGTTGATCACTTATCATACTCGTGGGAATCATAGATGACTGGTTTGTATAGAAAGGCACAGAATGTGTATTTGCAAAGTAAGCTTGCGCAGAAGTGAAGTTTGGTGCAGAGTTATTGTAGTTTGGTGCAAGTTGATAACTATGGTTCTAAGTACCTTGAAAATTTGTATCAAATCTGTGATAGCATTAAAGTGCCATGTGTCCTGCTTTCCCACATAGTTGGCATATCATTCTTGGCTTATAGAAATTTTGGCCTCTACTACGGCCTTTTCCAAAACCTGTATTTATTAAGTGTACGTCCTAACTATTTGAGTAGAAGTTTCATGACTCAATCTGCCCTTGGAATAATGCATGTACAGGTTGGTTTGATTGGTGAACTGGTGCATTGAAGTTTGGATGATGTGGTTGAGAATTCACAGTCTATTAATTTGCAAGGAAGGCAACTGCTTCATGAAATCCTATATGAGCAGATTGTTGTTTCTCCAATATCATCTCATGCTTGTGTAACAGGAATTACTCTTCTTATAGGGAGACATCTGCACTTCGAGAGGTTAAATTTGCTACTATTGCATCATATTCAGTTCCGAAGCCATCAAGAATATACATAAGCAACTCTTCATTGTTTACAATCACTCCACTGGCATTCAAAGATCTAGCAACTTCTTTCATCTTTAGTACATAATCATTGGTGCTTAAAATTTCTTTTCTGGTGGTCTGTAGAAGGCTTCACAGATACAATATTCTGGCCTTTGAATCAGTGAGAAAATGCATCTGTAAGGTTTTCCAAATATCAAAAGTTGTTTCACAATTTGCAACATGTCTAAACATTGTTTCAGAAATAGAGGATATCAACCAGCCAAACAAAAATTGATCTAATTTCTTCCACATAGTCTATTCTACATATCTTCCTAGAGTTATCATTAGGAGAGATTATGAGAGCTGGAGGACATGGTTTATCACCTGTAACAAATCCTTCAAGTTTGTAGGCTTTCAACGTAGGAAGCATTTGTGATTTCCAGTAGGCATAGTTCTTCTCTCCCAATTTGACAGTAACATTTGGAAGTGCATTTGCCAGAGGAATGGATGAAACTGAGCTTGAAACCTTCCCATCAACATTGATGTAAGTTGAAGCAAGAGACTTAGGATCAGCCATTTGACATTTGTCAAATACAACTTTGATACCATGAAAATTCCAGAAGTTATGAACAAAAACAAAAAGCAAAAGCAAGCAAGAAAAATCAGTTGAAAAGTATTTTATTTTTCACTATCATCAACTATCCCTTCATTTACAATTTGTAGAGAAAAGAATCAAGGTGATCCTTGTAAACAATCATCCTAGTCGTTTATTCAATACAACAGAAACTTCATTATAACCATTTGATCACTTTTCTTAATGCAAGTTGCATAACAAAAATTCTGCAACTTGTTAATTTGCATAATAGCTTTCACTACAACTTGTCAACTTGCTCAACTATTTTTCTGTTCACTTGTAGTTTGTTGAAGAGGAATTAAAACGTATTGAGTATCTGAACAATTTCATTTGCTTTAGCTGAAGCTTGTTACAGTCAACACACATAAACCATGCTCACATAAGGAAAAGAAACTCCAGAAAGCATACTCATAAGCACACGATATTGTTATCAATATCAAAACTTCTTGCATCTAACATTGCTTATTAATTATCTATCTATTCCTTGACACAAATCATATATATCTCTTAAAATATGTCCAAAGTTAGGTAGCCCCTCTTCCTTGAAACCCTATTTTCAAGTAAAACCACACAATATTCTTAAGAAGAATGGGACATATCATACATATTCAATAAGCACTGCATATATAATTCATTTGTAAAACTATTTAATCTACTTACCTTATATACCAGTCTAATATCTGCACTAGCCAATATTGAGAATATTTAGAAAAACCAACCACGTAAAGAGTGGCATGGAGGCTTGAGCTAGTAGTGTAAGTCCAATTTCAGTGCATGTCATGCTTACGTTCTACCTTGCCATTTTGAGTTGAATGTGGAACATGGATGCCGAAATGAATGCCTTGTTGTGTAAAGTAAGTTGCCAGGGTCTGAACTCACCACCCCAATCAGATTGAAAGGATCGAACTTTCTGTCAAATTGTTGATCTACCAATTTGATAAAGTGTGACATGGAAAACTTCAGACTTGAACTTAAGAGGGTGAATCCAGGTATATCTTGTATAGTCATCTACAAACAATAAATAGGATCAAATCCGAGGCTGAAGCAATTGGAGCTGGTCCCCAAACATCGACAAACACCAATTCAAGGGTTTAAGAGATTGAGAGGAAGACAAAGGCTAATATTTAGATGAAGTTTTCCATATGACAAGCTTCACAAAAACGAGCTTTATTGATTTCTGCATGATGTTTTACATTCTGTTTTCACAATTTCTAGGACAAACGGGTGGCCTAATCTTCTATGCCAAAGTAAATAGCATTTCAACTATTACAGTAGAGAACTTTTGCTAGTTTAGTGGCATTATTTTCAGAGTTATTTAGCTAAAATACTATATACATGCAAGGATGGCTGAGGAACATTCAATAGACTGAAGAGATTGTTGCCTAAAAGAGTTGGCAGAACAGAAACTTCATTCTAACCATTTGATCATTTTTCTTAATGCAAGTTGCATTGCAACTTGTCAATTTGCATAACAAAAATTCTGCAACTTGTCAACTTGCTCAACTGTCAACTTGCTCAACTGTTTTTCCGTCCACTTGCAGTTTGTTGAAGAGGAATTAAAACGTGTTGAGCATCTGAATAATTTCATTTGCATGAGCTGAAGCTTGTTACAGTCAACATCATCCCTCAAGCTTAAGTTCAAGCAAAAAAAGTCAGAGTTATTTCAGACAGCCAAGCTAACTTAAATTTGCCAGGCTTGACACCAATCTTTATCTTCCCGAACGTCCCTCAATTCGAAGTTTGATGCTTGCCTTAATTCTGATCATCCCTCAAGCAAAAAACGAAGAAGAGGGGATAGAGGAGGCTAAGTGAAGTTGATCTCGAAGAGTATAGTAGCGACATACTGAACCATGTGTCATTTAGAGCAAACCATCTCATGAACAAAGTGAATGTCGATTTCGATGTGCTTTGTGCGAGCATGAAAGACAGGGTTAGAAGCAAGAACTCCCGCACTGATGTTATCACACCATAGAACAGGAATGCTCAGGAGAGAAATGTGAAGTTCTTGAAATAAATTTTGAAGCCAAGCAATTTCAGTGGAGGCTTGAGCAAGAGCTCTATACTCGACTCTAGTAAGGACAAGGCCACAACTGATTGTTTTTTGGAACTCCACTTAACCAAGTTGGAACCAAGAAAGATGCAATATCCACTAGTGGATTTGCGATCAGAAATGTTGCTTGCCCAGTCAACATCAGCATAGCCTTCCAGCTGCAAGGTGTCACTTTTGGTGAAAGTTAAACCATGATGAAGGGTGCCTTGAATATACCGAAGAACATGCTTGCAAGCTTGCCAATGATTTACTATTGGAGCTTTAAGAAATTGGCTAAGTTTGTTGACCACAAAGGACAGGTTCAAACGTGTGAGTGTAAGGTATTAGAGTGCGCCAATAAGACTTCTATAAGTTGAAGGGTGATCAAAAGGTGGGCTGTCTTCAAAAGCCAATTTAGAACCAAGTATCATCTGGGTAGAGCTGGAATTGTAGTTTTGCATTCCATATTTGGCTAATAGATCTTGAGCATAGGTGCTTTGATTTAAAAGCAAACCATATGGAGTGTGATGAATAGCAATGCCTAAAAAGTAGTGTAACTAACCAAGGATTTTAAGACCAAAGGTGTTGTCAAGATCATGAACAACTTGCTGCATTAATTTAGTATCACTGCCAGTCAACACTATGTCGTCCACATAGACTAAAATGTAGAGTTTAATTGTACCTTGATGGTAAAAAAAGAGACTGGAATCTGAAGTTGAGTTGTGGAAACCGTGAGACAGTAAAGCAGCCTTGAGTTTATCAAACCAGGCTCTAGGTGCTTGCTTTAATCCTTATAGAGCCTTATGTAGTTTGCAAACATAGGTGGGATTATTTTTGTAAACAAAACCTTTAGGTTGTGCCATTTAAACAGATTCTGAGAGGTCTCCATTCAAAAATGTGTTGTTTACATCCACTTGCTGCACATCCCAGCAATGAAAAACTACTAAGGTATAACTCTTATGGTGGAAGCCTTGACAACAGGGGAGAAGGTCTCAAAGTAGTCAACACTAGGGGTCTGATGGAATCCCTTTGCAACAAGTCGCGCTTTACATCTTTGGAAGCTGCCATTAGCATTGTGTTTTGTCCCATTTGTTGCCAAGCATCATGCCAAAGAGGATTCTGCAGAGTTGCTAAGACTAATAAGGGTTCTGCAGTTGTTTCGGTTGTGGTAAAGTTGAGAAGGGCAACAGCCTTTGCTCTTGTAATCATAGGATGAGAGTTTTAAACTTTAGGAACAAGACTGTCAGGAATTACTACTGGTGCTACAGGTTGTGCAGAGGTTGAGAAGTTTTTTGGACGAAGATCAACCTCCAAATGTAGGGGAGTAGTGTGTGGAAGAGGAAACTGATGGTGAATCAAAGGTGTAACCTAGTGAAGAGGTATCAGCAGATGGTATGGGAATGGTATCATTCTGAGGTGGTTTGGAAAATGTTTGAGGAAAGGTAGAGAGTATAGGAAGTTTCCAAGAGGAAGATGTGTGTATGGAGTTTGATTGTGATGCATCCAAGGGGATAGAGGTTGTTTCTGAAAAATTGTGAGCAAAAGGAAAGCAACATTCATTGAATTTTACACTTTGTATAGTGTAAACTTTGCCATGATTGTATAAACATAAATAGCCCTTATGACTAGAGTTGTAACCCAACAAGACATATTCTTCATAATGAAAAGAAAATTTTTGCTTTTGATAAGTCCTGATGAAGGGGAAACACTAACAACCAAAAGTTCTTAGGGCTATGTAATCAGGTTCTTTATCGAATAACATCTGGAATGGATTTTTATGCATCAAGGTAGCTGAGGGAAGTTGATTTATCAAATATACTGCTGTATGAAATGCGAACCACCAATAGCAGAAGTGGCATGGAAGCTTAAGCTAGTAGTGTAAGTCCAATTTCAATGACATGTCGATGCTTATGTTCTACCTTGCCATTTTGATGATGAATGTGAGAACATGGATGCCGGAAATGAATGCCTTGTTGTGTAAAGTAAGCTGCCAGGGGTCTGAACTCACCACCCCAATCAGATTGAAAGGCTCGAACTTTCTCGTCAAATTGTTGATCTACCAATTTGATAAAGTGAATGACAATGGAACAAACTTCAGACTTGAACTTAAGAGGGTAGATCTAGGTATATCTTGTATAGTCATCTACAAACAATAAATAGTATCAAAATCCAGAGGCTAAAGCAATTGGAGCTGGTCCCCAAACATCGGCAAACACCAATTCGAAGGGTTTAAGAGATGGAGAGGAAGACAAAGGCTAATATTTAGATGAAGTTTTCCATATTGACAAGCTTCACAAAAACGAACTTTATTGATTTCTGCATGATGTTTTACATTCATGTTATTCACAACTGTTCTAAGGACAGAATAATGCGGGTGGCCTAATCTTCTATGCCAAAGTAAAATAGCATTATCAACTATTACAGTTGGAGAACTTTCTGCTAGTTTAGTGGCATTATTTTCAGAGTTATTCTTAGCTAAAATACTAGAGGTAACATACAAGGATGGCTGAGGAAACATTCCAGTAGACCGAAGAGATTGTTGCCTGAGAGATTTGTGCAGAAAGACTTCATCTGGTTTAGTTGTGACACATTCAGTGGTTGGTATTGCAAGCTGGTATAGTCCATTATTCAGAAATCATTGAAGCAAAATTTCCTAGATAGCTTGTCCTTAATAATATACCCATCGGTAGAGAACTCCATAACAACATTATTATCTTTTGTAATTTTAGAAATACTGAGCAAATTCTTTGTTATAAGAAGCACACAAAGTATGTTTCAAAGATAAAGGGACCTATTAAGACAATTTGAGGGAAAAGTAGTCAAACCTGTATAAGAAATACCAAGGCATTGTCCATTCCTAACTTGTAAAGTTTTTGGACCATTGTATTGACTTTTCATAGACAAATTTTGTAAGTCAAGAGTAATGTGGTGAGTTGCTCCAAAGTTAATGAACCAATTTGGATCCGTGATTGTGAGAGGTGAAGTTATTTGTGAAGAACAATTTGTTGTAGAACTTTCTTTATGATGAGTGTCAAAAATTGTTTCAAAGTCGTGTGTATATGGTCCTAAAGAATGCTGCTGCTGTGAATTTGATGCATTTGATTGGTACTATAGTGATGAAGGTTGATCACTTATCATACTCGTGGGAATCATAGATGACTGGTTTGTATAGAAAGGCGCAGAATGTGTATTTGCAAAGTAAGCTTGCGCAGAAGTGAAGTTTGGTGTAGAGTTATTGTAGTTTGGTGCAAGTTGATACCTATGGTTCTGAGTACCTTAAAAATTTGTATCAAACCTATGATAGCATTGAAGTGCCATGTGTCCTGCTTTCCCACATAGTTGGCATACCATTCTTGGCTTATAGAAATTTTGGCCTCTACCACGACCTCTTCCAAAACCTGTATTTATTAAGTGTACGTCCTAACTATTTGAGTAGAAGTTTCATTACCCAATCTGCCCTTGGGATAATGCGTGTACAGGTTGGTTTGATTGGTTAACTGGTGCATTGAAGTTTGGTTGATGTGGTTAAGAATTCACAGTCTATTAATTTGCAAAGAAGGCAACTGCTTCATGAAATCCTATATAAGCAGACTGTTGTTTCTCCAATTTCATCTCATGCTTGTGTAACAGGAATTACTCTTCTTGTAGGGAGACATCTCTACTTCAAGAGGTTAAATTTGCTACTACTGCATCATATTCAGTTCCCAAGCCATCAAGAATATACATAAGCAGCTCTTCATTGTTCACAATCACTCTACTGGCAATCAAAGATCCAGCAACTTCTTTCATCTTTAGTACATAATCATTGATGCTTAAAATTTTTTTTCTGGTGGTTTGTAGAAGGTTTCACAGATACAATATTCTGGCCTTTGAATCAATGAGAAAATGCATCTCTAAGGTTTTCCAAATATCAAAAGTTGTTTCACAATTTGCAACATGTCTAAACATTGTTTAAGAAATAGAGGATATCAACCAACCAAACAAAAATTGATCTAATTTCTTCCACATTGTTTGTTCTACATTTGCAATCTTCCTAGAATTATCATTAGGAGAGATTATGAGAGCTGGAGGACACGATTTATCACCTGTAACAAATCCTTCAAGTTTTTAGGCTTTCAGCTTAGGGAGCATTTGTGATTTCCAGTAAGCGTGGTTCTTCTCTCCCAATTTGACAGTAACATTTGGAAGTGCATTTGCCAGAGGAAATGATGAAACTGAGCTTGAAACCTTCCCATCAACATTGATGTAAGTTGAAGCAAGAGACTTAGGATCAGCCATTTGACATTTGTCAAATACAACTTTAATACCATGAAAATTCCAGAAGTTATGAACAAAAACAAAGAGCAAAAGCAAGCAAGAAAAATCAGTTGAAAAGTATTTTATTTTTCACTATCATCAACTGTCCCTTCATTTACAATTTATAGAGAAAAGAATCAAGGTGATCCTTGTAAACAATCATCCTAGTCGTTTAATCAATATAATAGAAACTTCATTCTAACCATTTGATCACTTTTCTTAATGCAAGTTGCATAACAAAAATTCTGCAACTTGTCAGCTTGCTCAATTGTTTTTCTGTTCACTTGTAGTTTGTTGAAGAGGAATGAAAACGTATTGAGCATCTAAACAATTTCATTTGCTTTAGCTGAAGCTTGTTACAGTCAACACACATAAACCATGCTCACATAAGGAAAAGAAACTCCAGAAAGCATACTCATAAGCACACAATATTGTTATCAATATCAAAACTTCTTGCATCTAACATTGCTTATTAATTATCTATCTATTCCTTGACACAAATCATATATATCTCTTAAAATATGTCCAAAGTTAGGCAGCCCCTCATACTTGAAACCCTGTTTTCAAGTAAAACCACACAATATTCTTAAGAAGAATGGGACATATCATACATATTCAATAAGCATTGCATATATAATTCATTTGTAAAACTATTTGACCTATTTACCTTATATATCAGTCTAATATCTGCACTAGCCAATATTGAGAATATTTAGAAAAACCAACCAATAAAGATTTTCAAAACTATACACAAACCCACTTTCTTCCAATTTACTAGGAAGCTTCATCTCTCAAATAAAAACTAAAAAGATGCAATAACATTTGTTAGGATTAGTGATTGTGATAAGTCCTATGGAAGTTTGGTTTATGGAAAGATGTTAGGATTAGTGCCTATTGACCAGTTGACTAGCATTTGTTGACTTGTTGACTCAAGTCTGTTTTATGTATAAAAACAGCTTTGTAACTAATATTTCAATCAATCAAGAAATATTGTTACTGTTCATATTTTCTCTTGTTTTATTTCTCACTTTATCACATTACTTCTCACTTGGTATCAAAGCCATTGACAAACATCGATAATGGTTGAATTTTCTTCAAATTCTTCTTCTCATACGCCTAATAAAGAATCCTCTCATAAACACAATACTGATTCCAGTAATTTCTCCAATTCATCTACAATTTCTTCATCGACTCTCCTGATAATTTCTCCAAAATTTACAAGAGATAATCACAAATTTTGAAAGTCACAAGTACTCTTTGCGGTTGGAGCTCACGATTTGAAGGACATCTCACAGGATTAATTTCATGTCCTGCTCCATTTGTTCGAGTTTAACCAAATGGCTCAAGCTCAGAAATAGTTAAAAAAACCTAATCCATAGTACAATCTTTGGAAAATGACTAATAAGCTCCTGGTCAATTGGTTACTATTGTTAGTTTCTGAATCCATGTTTGCGGTAATATCTAAATGTCAATTCTCAACTGACATCTGGCTTACTCTGGAGAAAAAATTTCCTATTGAGTCACGAGCTAAAACCTTGCATGTTAAAAAGCCTGTTACAAAATACAAAGAAAAATGATTTGAGTATGCATGACTATTTTCTCAAAATGAAAGGTTTTGCTGAGAGTCTGTCCTCGAGTGGGATTTTTATAACTGATGAAGAACTATTGAATTACATCTTAGATGAGCTCGAATCTGAGTATGATGCTATTGTGGTGAATATCACTACTAGATTAGAGTTTAGACTTGACCCTATCTCGGTTCAGGAAGCTCAAATTATCTTGCAAAAGCTTGAACTTAGGTTAGAAAAGGCCAATGATGTGATGAATTATGTAGTTCATACTGAGTTTCATGGAATTTCGGCTAATGTTGCCAATCTGAGTATTGATAGTGGTAGAAATAAATCATGATCTGATCAGGTTGCCTTATTTTCCCCTAGTGCACCTCAGACTTCTTCTCACACAATGACATCAAATTTACCACAACCTCATAATCTTACCTCTTCATACTATCCCACCAGTCAGAATCAGCTTGTGTACTTACCCTCTCAAAATTAGTTTTATCCTTACCAATTTTCTGGAAATTTCTCTATCAGAAGAGGTCGAGAAAGAGTAAGAGGCAGGAACAAATTTGTTTGTCAAGTCTGAGGGAAAACAGGACATTTATCATTAAATTGCTACCATCGGTTTGATGTTCACTTTACATGACACAATACCTTTGCTAGAAATAATTTTAATGTTGTTGGATTTCCAAGACCTTCTGAGTTTGCTGGATTTGCAAGACCACCTGAGTTTGCTCAAGGAGGTTCATACTCTCCCATGAACCCACACTATTACACACAAGATATGAACTCAGGGTCATCAGTACCTTTTTCAAAGGACTATTCTTCACAACACAATTTAGTAACTGGATCATCTACTATGCATATTGGTACTCCATCAAATCCAGCCTCTACAAACCAGCATAGTCAAGCTTTCCTGACCCAGTCACATTCACAGAACTAGTCTCTTGCTGCTATCAATTACATTGCTACCTTTTCTACTGTCCAAGATGATGTCTGGTACATGGACTCTAGAGCTATGAGCCATGTTACTTCAAACTTTTCACAACTAATAGAATTACAAGTTACACAAGAAGTAAATAGCTCCAAGTAGGTAATGGTGAGTTGTTCTCCATATCTCATATTGGTTCTACTATATTAATCTGTCCAACTAGAGTTTTGCATTTTAGGAATGTCCTTTATGTGCCTAATATTACAAAGAATTTACTTAGTATATCTAAATTTTCTAGTGATAACAATGTTCTTGTTGAATTTTATGCTAATTATTGTGTGGTTAAGGACAAAACCTCCAAAGCAATTCTGCTCCAAAGCATACTTAAAGTTGGTTTGTACCAACTTCAGATTCCAACTTGTGCTTCTTCTATTCCTACTGAAGTCTTGGCCACTTCATTCAATAACAAGTCTGATAACAACAGTGTAATCTCATTTCCCAGTTCTAGTCCTAGTTCATGTATACAGCCATTAGTATCCACTGTTTTTCATAAGTGTATTTGATTGTGTTTCTTCTACTGGCCAATCATGTACTAGCTATAATAAGCTTTCTTATTTTGAAATTGTATCATCATCTGGTGTTGCAAATGATATCAATAAAATACATGATTTTCAGTCTTTTCCTACTCAAAAAACTGATGTTATATTGTGGCACAAAAGGTTAGGCCATCCAAATAGTTTAGTATTGACTAAAATTTTGGCTGAACTAAAAATTCCTCACTCTTCCAAAACTATCTTGTTCTTTTATTAAGCATGCCAGTTTGGAATATTGCAACAATCAATTTATCCTAGGTCTACATTCACACATCTCAACCTCTAGAATTGATCTATTCTGACCTGTGGGGACCATCCCTTGTCCCTTCATCTGAAGGCTTTAAATATTACATACAATTTCTTGATGATCACAGTAAGTTCACATGGATCTTTCCCTTGAAAAACAAGTCTGAAACCTATTCCATTTTCACATAATTTCACAAATTAGTTGAGAGATAGTCCAATTCTCCTTTGAAATGTGTTCAAACTGACTAGGGAGGTGAGTTTAGAAGTCTGGCACTTTATTTCACAAAGCATGGCATTTCCTTTAGACACCTCTGTACACACACTCACTAACAAAATGGGAGGGTTGAGAGAAAGCATAGACAGATTCTTGAACAACGTCTAACCTTGCTAGCTCAAGCTCATATGCCCCTTAAATTTTGGTGGCCTGCTTTCTAAACAATTGTCTACCTAACTAATAGACTGCCTTCTCTTGTATTATCCAATTTATCCCCTTTTCAAAAACAATTTCATACAACTCATAACTACTCTATAATAAAAGTATTTAGATGTGCTGTGTACCCTTTCCATAGACCCTACAGTCCTCATAAGTTCAACTTTCAAACCACAAAATGCACCTTTATCAGTTACAGTTTGCAACATAAAGGATACAAGTGTCTAGGTCCTAATGGTCAAAGTTACATCTGTCAAAGTGTCAAGTTTGATGAGTAGGATTTTCCTTTTCAACTTCATAACCCTTTTACTTCATTCCCTTCTACAAAATCATCCTCTCTTGATTCTACTTCAGCTTCTACTCCCTCTCAAACTTGGCACATTCCTCAATCTGTCTCAACTTACTCTCAAACAAAGAACTTGTGTCATATCTCTTCTGATTGTTCCATCACAACAGATTAGTTACCACCCTTGTCAGAGTCTATACCAATTATCCCTAACCTTACTCCTATGTCCAACAATTCTACTATTCCTAATTCAGACTCTTAGTCTTTTACACCTATTAACTCTCTTAATTATATTGTGTTTGGTGAGTCCTATGATACTGTACCCTTGCAAGTTGACCTACCTTTCACCACCTCTCCTTCTCTTATACTAAAAACTCACCCTATGATCACTAGGTCTAAGGTCAAAGCACATAACACTATTCTTGTTCTCTCCTCTTCTCTTGACACCAAAGAACCGACAACTATTTCTGAAGCACTATCTCATCCATCTTGGAAAGTTGCCATGCAAGCAGAATTTGATGCTCTATTAGCTAATTACACTTGGGAGCTAGTTCCAACTACTACTAATATACACACACTAGGTTGTAAATGGGTTTTTAAGGTGAAACATGATCCTAATGGTTCTACCCAAAGATTCAAAGCAAGATTGGTAGCTAAAGGGTTCTAGCAAACCCCTGGTATAGACTACCTTGAAACCTTTAGTCCAATTGTCAAGTCTCCAACAGTGAGTAATTCTGAGCCTAGTTGTTAGTTATGAATGGGATATACAAAAGGTTGATATTAATAATGCATTCTTGAATGGTGATTTGGCTGAAAAAACATACATGGTCCAACCTGAAGGTTTTGTTGATTCATGAGTCCTCATCATTTTTGCAAGTTAAATGAGGCTCTTTATAGACTAAAACATGCCCCAAGGGTTTGGTTTGATAAGCTAAAAAGGTATTTCTGCTCTGGGGGTTTAGTCATTCTGTAGCAGACATTGGTCTGTTTATCATCATGAAAGGAAGATAATGTATGTGTTAGTTTAAGTGGACGACATACTCTTGACAGGAAATTATTCTTGCTTAGTTTAGGAAACAGTACACAAACTCAACACTCAATTTGCGTTGAAAACATTGGGTCCCTTGAAGTATTTTTTAGGTTTTGAAGTAACTAGGAATGAATTTGCTCTACATATGAATCAGGAGAAGTATGTTAAGGATCTCCTAGTCAAAACCAACATGATGGACTGTAAACTATGTCTTACACCTATGCCTGTTGGCACCAAATTGACCTTGGAAGACAGTGAAATGTATGATAATTCATAGGTGCATTGCAATACCTAACCTTATCTAGACCTGACATAGCCTATTCTATAAACAAGTTAAGTTAGTTTCTTAAGGCCCCTACTCAACTACATTGGCAAGCTTGCAAACGACTACTTAGGTACATCAAAGGCACCTCCAATTATGGTGTCCATTTCAGTAAGAGTCACAAGTTCAATTTAGAATGTTACAAAGATGCTGATTAGGCTAGTAGCCTTCATGACAAGAGATCCACCAGTGGTTGCTGTGTGTATCTTGGTTCCAACCTGATCTAATGGAATTCTAGAAAGTAGAAGGTTGTAGCTTTATCCTCTACTAAAGCAAAGTATAAGGCTCTTGCACAAAGATCTACTAAGCTAGGTTAGTTTTATAGCTTGTTCTTTGAACTTGGACTAATTCTTAATGAAGTTCCCATCATTTGATGCGATAACCAAAGTGCAGGTTCACTTGCTTCTAATCATGTCTGTCATGGCAAGACCAAACATATTGAGCTAGATGCTCATTATGTGAGGAATCCAGTCACAGCTAACAAGTTGAAAGTTCTGTATATGGCGACTGAATTTAGAAAGCTGATGTATTTACTAAAGCCCTCTCAGCCTCCAGGTTTAAAATTTTGAGAGAACAGCTTAATGTGAGAGCTGCTCTTGTTCCAAAACCTTTATAATCTAGGCTAAGTTGCTTACTTTTGCAATAGAAATTGTCAAATAGTTTGATATGACTGTGTAATCTGCTATGTTGAAATACTGCTATGTCTAATTCTAATGAAATTTGATAATGCCAGTGCTACAATCATGATGAAACATTGATTTTTGCAGCATCTGGTGCAATGTTGGAGTTGGTCACTTAAGTTTGATATGACTTGTGATTTTTTATGCTGAGATACTACTATGTCTGCTTCTAATGTTTTTTTGATGATGCTAGTACTGCAACCATAATGATACATTGATTTTTGCAGTAGTTGATGCAGTGTTGGAGTTGGTCACTTAAGTTTGATTTTTGCAGTAGTTGATGCAGTGTTGGAGTAGGTTACTTAAATTTGATGTTGATTTTCTATTCAGGTCATTTCTGTATTAAAAATCAATAAGTTGTTTGATGTTCTGTTTTAAAGGAAATGTTGGTAAATGTTGAAAGTGGTTAAAGGACTTTGACAAGTCCTATGGAAGTTTAGTTTATGGAAGGATGTTAGGATTAGTAATTGTGATAAGTCCTATGGAAGTTTAGTTATGGAAGGATGTTAGGATTAGTGCCTAGTTGACCAGTTGACTAGCATTTGTTGACTTGTTGACTCAAGTTTGTTTTATGTATAAAAACAGCTTTGTAACTAACATTTCAATCAATCAAGAAATATTGTTACTATTTATATTTTCTCTACTAATTTTCTATCATTTTCTTACTCACTTTATCACATTACTTCTCACTACATTCATAGATATATTCCTAGAAAAGCAATTAATAATAAACAAAACATGATAAACACCCATAAATTTCCTTATGCATAAATATCATTCT